>NW_027140708.1:0-106294 GCF_036365525.1 Heterodontus francisci | reverse complement strand
TGGAAAGGTGGAGACGGGCGAGGGGAAAGGTGGAGACGGGCGAGGGGAGAGGGGGGAAAGGTGGAGACGGGCGAGGGGAAAGGTGGAGACGGGCGAGGGGAAAGGTGGAGACGGGCGAGGGGAAAGGTGGAGACGGGCGAGGGGAAAGGTGGAGACGGGCGAGGGGAAAGGTGGAGACGGGCGAGGGGAAAGGTGGAGACGGGCGAGGGAAAGGTGGAGACGGGCGAGGGGAAAGGTGGAGACGGGCGAGGGGAAAGGTGGAGACGGGCGAGGGGAAAGGTGGAGACGGGCGAGGGGAAAGGTGGAGACGGGCGAGGGGAAAGGTGGAGACGGGCGAGGGGAAAGGTGGAGACGGGCGAGGGGAAAGGTGGAGACGGGCGAGGGGAAAGGTGGAGACGGGCGAGGGAAAGGTGGAGACGGGCGAGGGGGAAAGGTGGAGACGGGCGAGGGGAAAGGTGGAGACGGGCGAGGGGAAAGGTGGAGACGGGCGAGGGGAAAGGTGGAGACGGGCGAGGGGAAAGGTGGAGACGGGCGAGGGGAAAGGTGGAGACGGGCGAGGGGAAAGGTGGAGACGGGCGAGGGGAAAGGTGGAGACGGGCGAGGGGAAAGGTGGAGACGGGCGAGGGGAAAGGTGGAGACGGGCGAGGGGAAAGGTGGAGACGGGCGAGGGGAAAGGTGGAGACGGGCGAGGGAAAGGTGGAGACGGCGAGGGGAAAGGTGGAGACGGGCGAGGGGAAAGGTGGAGACGGGCGAGGGGTAAGGTGGAGACGGGCGAGGGGAAAGGTGGAGACGGGCGAGGGGAAAGGTGGAGACGGGCGAGGGGAAAGGTGGAGACGGGCGAGGGGAAAGGTGGAGACGGGCGAGGGGAAAGGTGGAGACGGGCGAGGGGAAAGGTGGAGACGGGCGAGGGGAAAGATGGAGACGGGCGAGGGAAAGATGGAGACGGGCGAGGGGAAAGATGGAGACGGGCGAGGGGAAAGATGGAGACGGGCGAGGGGAAAGATGGAGACGGGCGAGGGGAAAGATGGAGACGGGCGAGGGGAAAGATGGAGACGGGCGAGGGGAAAGATGGAGACGGGCGAGGGGAAAGATGGAGACGGGCGAGGGGAAAGATGGAGACGGGCGAGGGGAAAGATGGAGACGGGCGAGGGGAAAGATGGAGACGGGCGAGGGGAAAGATGGAGACGGGCGAGGGGAAAGATGGAGACGGGCGAGGGGAAAGATGGAGACGGGCGAGGGGAAAGATGGAGACGGGCGAGGGGAAAGATGGAGACGGGCGAGGGGAAAGATGGAGACGGGCGAGGGAAAGATGGAGACGGGCGAGGGGAAAGATGGAGACGGGCGAGGGGAAAGATGGAGACGGGCGAGGGGAAAGATGGAGACGGGCGAGGGGAAAGATGGAGACGGGCGAGGGGAAAGATGGAGACGGGCGAGGGGAAAGATGGAGACGGGCGAGGGGAAAGATGGAGACGGGCGAGGGGAAAGATGGAGACGGGCGAGGGGAAAGATGGAGACGGCGAGGGAAGATGGAGACGGGCGAGGGAAAGATGGAGACGGGCGAGGGGAAAGATGGAGAACGGGAGGGGAAAGATGGAGAACGGGAGGGGAAAGGTGGAGAACGGGAGGGGAAAGGTGGAGAACGGGAGGGGAAAGGTGGAGACGGGGAGGGGAAAGATGGAGACTGGGGAGGGGAAAGATGGAGACTGGGGAGGGGAAAGATGGAGACGGGGGAGGGGAAAGATGGAGACGGGGGAGGGGAAAGATGGAGACGGGCGAGGGGAAAGATGGAGACGGGCGAGGGGAAAGATGGAGACGGGCGAGGGGAAAGATGGAGACGGGCGAAGGGAAAGATGGAGACGGGCGAGGGGAAAGATGGAGACGGGCGAGGGGAAAGATGGAGACGGGGGGAGGGGAAAGATGGAGACGGGCGAGGGGAAAGATGGAGACGGGCGAGGGGAAAGATGGAGAACGGGAGGGGAAAGGTGGAGAACGGGAGGGGAAAGGTGGAGACGGGGAGGGGAAAGATGGAGACTGGGGAGGGGAAAGATGGAGACTGGGGAGGGGAAAGATGGAGACTGGGGAGGGGAAAGATGGAGACTGGGGAGGGGAAAGATGGAGACGGGCGAGGGGAAAGATGGAGACGGGCGAGGGGAAAGATGGAGACGGGCGAGGGGAAAGATGGAGACTGGGGAGGGGAAAGATGGAGACTGGGGAGGGGAAAGATGGAGACGGGCGAGGGGAAAGATGGAGACGGGCGAGGGGAAAGATGGAGACGGGCGAGGGGAAAGATGGAGACGGGCGAGGGGAAAGATGGAGACCGGGGAGGGGAAAGATGGAGACGGGGGGAGGGGAAAGATGGAGACGGGCGAGGGGAAAGATGGAGACGGGCGAGGGGAAAGATGGAGAACGGGAGGGGAAAGGTGGAGAACGGGAGGGGAAAGGTGGAGACGGGGAGGGGAAAGATGGAGACTGGGGAGGGGAATGATGGAGACTGGGGAGGGGAAAGATGGAGACTGGGGAGGGGAAAGATGGAGACTGGGGAGGGGAAAGATGGAGACGGGGGGAGGGGAAAGATGGAGACGGGCGAGGGGAAAGATGGAGACGGGCGAGGGGCAAGATGGAGACGGGCGAGGGGAAAGACGGAGACGGGCGAGGGGAAAGACGGAGACGGGCGAGTGGAAAGACGGAGACGAGCGAGGGGAAAGACGGAGACGGGCGAGGGGAAAGACGGAGACGGGCGAGGGGAAAGACGGAGACGGGCGAGTGGAAAGATGGAGACGAGTGAGGGGAAAGATGGAGACGGGCGAGGGGAAAGATGGAGACGGGCGAGGGGAAAGATGGAGACGGGCGAGGGGAAAGATGGAGACGGGCGAGGGGAAAGATGGAGACGGGCGAGGGGAAAGATGGAGACGGGCGAGGGGAAAGATGGAGACGGGCGAGGGGAAAGATGGAGACGGGCGAGGGGAAAGATGGAGACGGGCGAGGGGAAAGATGGAGACGGGCGAGGGGAGGGGAGGGAAGGAGACGGGGGAGAGGAGGCGAGGGAAGGAGACGGGGGAGGGGAGGCGAGGGAAGGAGACGGGGGAGGGGAGGCGAGGGAAGGAGACCGGGGGGGAGGGAAGGTGACGGGGGGGGGGGGTTGAGGGGAGGGAAGGAGACGGTGGAGGGGAGGCGAGGGAAGGAGACGGGGGAGTGGAGGCGAGGGAAGGAGACGGGGAGGGGAGAGGAGGGAAGGAGACGGGGGGAGGGGAGGGAAGGCGACGGGGGAGGGGAGGGAAGGAGACGGGGGGGAGGGGAGGGAAGGAGACGGGGGGGAGGGGAGGGAAGGAGACGGGGGGGAGGGGAGGGAAGGAGACGGGGGGGAGGGGAGGGAAGGAGACGGGGGGGAGGGGAGGGAAGGAGACGGGGGGGAGGGGAGGGAAGGAGACGGGGGGGAGGGGAGGGAAGGAGACGGGGGGGGGGAGGGGAGGGAAGGAGACGGGGGGGGGGAGGGGAGGGAAGGAGACGGGGGGGGAGGGGAGGAAAGGAGACGGGGGACGGGAGGAAAGGAGACGGTGGGAGGGGATAGATGATACGGGGGGGAGGGCAAAGGTGGAGACGGGCGAGGGCAAAGGTGGAGACGGGCGAGGGCAAAGGTGGAGACGGGCGAGGGCAAAGGTGGAGACGGGCGAGGGCAAAGGTGGAGACGGGCGAGGGCAAAGGTGGAGACGGGCGAGGGCAAAGGTGGAGACGGGCGAGGGCAAAGGTGGAGACGGGCGAGGGCAAAGGTGGAGACGGGCGAGGGCAAAGGTGGAGACGGGCGAGGGCAAAGGTGGAGACGGGCGAGGGCAAAGGTGGAGACGGGCGAGGGCAAAGGTGGAGACGGGCGAGGGCAAAGGTGGAGACGGGCGAGGGGAAAGGTGGAGACGGGCGAGGGGAAAGGTGGAGACGGGCGAGGGGAAAGGTGGAGACGGGCGAGGGGAATGGTGGAGACGGGCGAGGGGAAAGGTGGAGACGGGCGAGGGGAAAGGTGGAGACGGGCGAGGGGAAAGGTGGAGACGGGCGAGGGGAAAGATGGAGACGGGCGAGGGGAAAGATGGAGACGGGCGAGGGGAAAGATGGAGACGGGCGAGGGGAAAGATGGAGACGGGCGAGGGGAAAGATGGAGACGGGCGAGGGGAAAGATGGAGACGGGCGAGGGGAAAGATGGAGACGGGCGAGGGGAAAGATGGAGACGGGCGAGGGGAAAGATGGAGACGGGCGAGGGGAAAGATGGAGACGGGCGAGGGGAAAGATGGAGACGGGCGAGGGGAAAGATGGAGACGGGCGAGGGGAAAGATGGAGACGGGCGAGGGGAAAGATGGAGACGGGCGAGGGGAAAGATGGAGACGGGCGAGGGGAAAGATGGAGACGGGCGAGGGGAAAGATGGAGACGGGCGAGGGGAAAGATGGAGACGGGCGAGGGGAAAGATGGAGACGGGCGAGGGGAAAGATGGAGACGGGCGAGGGGAAAGATGGAGACGGGCGAGGGGAAAGATGGAGACGGGCGAGGGGAAAGATGGAGACGGGCGAGGGGAAAGATGGAGACGGGCGAGGGGAAAGATGGAGACGGGCGAGGGGAAAGATGGAGACGGGCGAGGGGAAAGATGGAGACGGGCGAGGGGAAAGATGGAGACGGGCGAGGGGAAAGATGGAGACGGGCGAGGGGAAAGGTGGAGACGGGCGAGGGGAAAGGTGGAGACGGGCGAGGGGAAAGGTGGAGACGGGGAGGGGAAAGGTGGAGACGGGGAGGGGAAAGGTGGAGACGGGGAGGGGAAAGGTGGAGACGGGGAGGGGAAAGATGGAGACGGGCGAGGGGAAAGATGGAGACTGGGGAGGGGAAAGATGGAGACGGGCGAGGGGAAAGATGGAGACGGGCGAGGGGAAAGATGGAGACGGGCGAGGGGAAAGATGGAGACGGGCGAGGGGAAAGATGGAGACGGGCGAGGGGAAAGATGGAGACGGGCGAGGGGAAAGATGGAGACGAGCGAGGGGAAAGATGGAGACGGGCGAGGGGAAAGATGGAGACGGGCGAGGGGAAAGATGGAGACGGGCGAGGGGCGGGGAGGGAAGGAGACGGGGGAGGGGAGGCGAGGGAAGGAGACGGGGGAGGGGAGGCGAGGGAAGGAGACGGGGGAGGGGAGGCGAGGGAAGGAGTCCGGGGGGGAGGGAAGGTGACGGGGGGGGGGGGTTGAGGGGAGGGAAGGAGACGGTGGAGGGGAGGCGAGGGAAGGAGACGGGGGAGTGGAGGCGAGGGAAGGAGACGGGGAGGGGAGAGGAGGGAAGGAGACGGGGGGAGGGGAGGGAAGGAGACGGGGGAGGGGTGGGAAGGCGACGGAGGAGGGGTGGGAAGGCGACGGGGGAGGGGTGGGAAGGCGACGGGGGAGGGGTGGGAAGGAGACGGGGGGGAGGGGAGGGAAGGAGACGGGGGGGAGGGGAGGGAAGGAGACGGGGGGGAGGGGAGGGAAGGAGACGGGGGGGAGGGGAGGGAAGGAGACGGGGGGGAGGGGAGGGAAGGAGACGGGGGGGAGGGGAGGGAAGGAGACGGGGGAGGGGAGGGAAGGAGACGGGGGAGGGGAGGGAAGGAGACGGGGGAGGGGAGGGAAGGAGACGGGGAGGAGGGCAAAGGTGGAGACGGGGGAGGGCAAAGGTGGAGACGGGCGAGGGCAAAGGTGGAGACGGGCGAGGGCAAAGGTGGAGACGGGCGAGGGGAAAGGTGGAGACGGGCGAGGGGAAAGGTGGAGACGGGCGAGGGGAAAGGTGGAGACGGGCGAGGGGAAAGGTGGAGACGGGCGAGGGGAAAGGTGGAGACGGGCGAGGGGAAAGGTGGAGACGGGCGAGGGGAAAGGTGGAGACGGGCGAGGGGAAAGGTGGAGACGGGCGAGGGGAAAGGTGGAGACGGGCGAGGGGAAAGGTGGAGACGGGCGAGAGGAAAGGTGGAGACGGGCGAGGGGAAAGGTGGAGACGGGCGAGGGGAAAGGTGGAGACGGGCGAGGGGAAAGGTGGAGACGGGCGAGGGGAAAGGTGGAGACGGGCGAGGGGAAAGGTGGAGACGGGCGAGGGGAAAGGTGGAGACGGGCGAGGGGAAAGGTGGAGACGGGCGAGGGGAAAGGTGGAGACGGGGAGGGGAAAGGTGGAGACGGGGAGGGGAAAGGTGGAGACGGGGAGGGGAAAGGTGGAGACGGGGAGGGGAAAGATGGAGACGGGCGAGGGGAAAGATGGAGACTGGGGAGGGGAAAGATGGAGACGGGCGAGGGGAAAGATGGAGACGGGCGAGGGGAAAGATGGAGACGGGCGAGGGGAAAGATGGAGACGGGCGAGGGGAAAGATGGAGACGGGCGAGGGGAAAGATGGAGACGGGCGAGGGGAAAGATGGAGACGGGCGAGGGGAAAGATGGAGACGGGCGAGGGGAAAGATGGAGACGGGCGAGGGGAAAGATGGAGACGGGCGAGGGGCGGGGAGGGAAGGAGACGGGGGAGGGGAGGCGAGGGAAGGAGACGGGGGAGGGGAGGCGAGGGAAGGAGACGGGGGGGAGGGAAGGTGACGGGGGGGGGGGGTTGAGGGGAGGGAAGGAGACGGTGGAGGGGAGGCGAGGGAAGGAGACGGGGGAGTGGAGGCGAGGGAAGGAGACGGGGAGGGGAGAGGAGGGAAGGAGACGGGGGGAGGGGAGGGAAGGAGACGGGGGGGAGGGGAGGGAAGGAGACGGGGGGGAGGGGAGGAAAGGAGACGGTGGGAGGGCAAAGGTGGAGACGGGCGAGGGCAAAGATGGAGACGGGCGAGGGCAAAGATGGAGACGGGCGAGGGCAAAGATGGAGACGGGCGAGGGCAAAGATGGAGACGGGCGAGGGCAAAGATGGAGACGGGCGAGGGGAAAGATGGAGACGGGCGAGGGGAAAGATGGAGACGGGCGAGGGGAAAGATGGAGACGGGCGAGGGGAAAGATGGAGACGGGCGAGGGGAAAGATGGAGACGGGCGAGGGGAAAGATGGAGACGGGCGAGGGGAAAGATGGAGACGGGCGAGGGGAAAGATGGAGACGGGCGAGGGGAAAGATGGAGACGGGCGAGGGGAGGGGAGGGAAGGAGACGGGGGAGGGGAACGATGGAGACGGGGGAGGGGAAAGATGGAGACGGGCGAGGGGAAAGATGGAGACGGGCGAGGGGAAAGATGGAGACGGGCGAGGGGAAAGATGGAGACGGGCGAGGGGAAAGATGGAGACGGGCGAGGGGAAAGATGGAGACGGGCGAGGGGAAAGATGGAGACGGGCGAGGGGAAAGATGGAGACGGGCGAGGGGAAAGATGGAGACGGGCGAGGGGAAAGATGGAGACGGGCGAGGGGAAAGATGGAGACGGGCGAGGGGAAAGATGGAGACGGGCGAGGGGAAAGATGGAGACGGGCGAGGGGAAAGATGGAGACGGGCGAGGGGAAAGATGGAGACGGGCGAGGGGAAAGATGGAGACGGGCGAGGGGAAAGATGGAGACGGGCGAGGGGTAAGATGGAGACGGGCGAGGGGTAAGATGGAGACGGGCGAGGGGTAAGATGGAGACGGGCGAGGGGAAAGATGGAGACGGGCGAGGGGAAAGATGGAGACGGGCGAGGGGAAAGATGGAGACGGGCGAGGGGAAAGATGGAGACGGGCGAGGGGAAAGATGGAGACGGGCGAGGGGAAAGATGGAGACGGGCGAGGGGAAAGATGGAGACGGGCGAGGGGAAAGATGGAGACGGGGGGAGGGGAAAGATGGAGACGGGGGGAGGGGAAAGATGGAGACGGGGGGAGGGGAAAGACGGAGACGGGCGAGGGGAAAGACGGAGACGGGCGAGGGGAAAGACGGAGACGGGCGAGGGGAAAGACGGAGACGGGCGAGGGGAAAGACGGAGACGGGCGAGGGGAAAGACGGAGACGGGCGAGGGGAAAGATGGAGACGGGCGAGGGGAAAGATGGAGACGGGCGAGGGGAAAGATGGAGACTGGGGAGGGGAAAGATGGAGACGGGCGAGGGGAAAGATGGAGACTGGGGAGGGGAAAGATGGAGACGGGCGAGGGGAAAGATGGAGACGGGCGAGGGGAAAGATGGAGACGGGCGAGGGGAAAGATGGAGACGGGCGAGGGGAAAGATGGAGACGGGCGAGGGGAAAGATGGAGACGAGCGAGGGGAAAGATGGAGACGGGCGAGGGGAAGGGAGGGGAGGGAAGGAGACGGGGGAGGGGAGGCGAGGGAAGGAGACGGGGGAGGGGAGGCGAGGGAAGGAGACCGGGGGGGAGGGAAGGTGACGGGGGGGGGGGGGGGGGTTGAGGGGAGGGAAGGAGACGGTGGAGGGGAGGCGAGGGAAGGAGACGGGGGAGTGGAGGCGAGGGAAGGAGACGGGGGAGTGGAGGCGAGGGAAGGAGACGGGGGGAGGGGAGGGAAGGAGACGGGGGAGGGGTGGGAAGGCGACGGGGGAGGGGTGGGAAGGCGACGGGGGAGGGGAGGGACGGAGACGGGGGGGAGCGGAGGGAAGGAGACGGGGGGGAGGGGAGGGAAGGAGACGGGGGGGAGGGGAGGGAAGGAGACGGGGGGAGGGGAGGGAAGGAGACGGGGGGAGGGGAAAGATGGAGACGGGGGAGGGGAAAGATGGAGACGGGCGAGGGGAAAGATGGAGACGGGCGAGGGGAAAGATGGAGACGGGCGAGGGGAAAGATGGAGACGGGCGAGGGGAAAGATGGAGACGGGCGAGGGGAAAGATGGAGACGGGCGAGGGGAAAGATGGAGACGGGCGAGGGGAAAGATGGAGACGGGCGAGGGAAAAGATGGAGACGGGCGAGGGGAAAGATGGAGACGGGCGAGGGGAAAGATGGAGACGGGCGAGGGGAAAGATGGAGACGGGCGAGGGGAAAGATGGAGACGGGCGAGGGGAGGGGAAAGATGGAGACGGGCGAGGGGAGGGGAGGGAAGGAGACGGGGGAGGGGAGGCGAGGGAAGGAGACGGGGGAGGGGAGGCGAGGGAAGGAGACGGGGGAGGGGAGGCGAGGGAAGGAGACGGGGGAGGGGAACGATGGAGACGGGGGAGGGGAAAGATGGAGACGGGCGAGGGGAAAGATGGAGACGGGCGAGGGGAAAGATGGAGACGGGCGAGGGGAAAGATGGAGACGGGCGAGGGGAAAGATGGAGACGGGCGAGGGGAAAGATGGAGACGGGCGAGGGGAAAGATGGAGACGGGCGAGGGGAAAGATGGAGACGGGCGAGGGGAAAGATGGAGACGGGCGAGGGGAGGGGAAAGATGGAGTCGGGCGAGGGGAGGGGAGGGAAGGAGACGGGGGAGGGGAGGCGAGGGAAGGAGACGGGGGAGGGGAGGCGAGGGAAGGAGACGGGGGAGGGGAGGCGAGGGAAGGAGACCGGGGGGGAGGGAAGGTGACGGGGGGGGGGGGGTTGAGGGGAGGGAAGGAGACGGGGGAGGGGAACGATGGAGACGGGGGAGGGGAAAGATGGAGACGGGGGAGGGGAAAGATGGGGACGTGGGAGGGGAATGATGGAGACGGGCGAGGGGAAAGATGGAGACGGGCGAGGGGAAGGGAGGGGAGGGAAGGAGACGGGGGAGGGGAGGCGAGGGAAGGAGACGGGGGAGGGGAGGCGAGGGAAGGAGACCGGGGGGGAGGGAAGGTGACGGGGGGGGGGGGGGGGGGGGTTGAGGGGAGGGAAGGAGACGGTGGAGGGGAGGCGAGGGAAGGAGACGGGGGAGTGGAGGCGAGGGAAGGAGACGGGGGAGTGGAGGCGAGGGAAGGAGACGGGGGGAGGGGAGGGAAGGAGACGGGGGAGGGGTGGGAAGGCGACGGGGGAGGGGTGGGAAGGCGACGGGGGAGCGGAGGGAAGGAGACGGGGGGGAGGGGAGGGAAGGAGACGGGGGGGAGGGGAGGGAAGGAGACGGGGGGAGGGGAGGGAAGGAGACGGGGGGAGGGGAAAGATGGAGACGGGGGAGGGGAAAGATGGAGACGGGCGAGGGGAAAGATGGAGACGGGCGAGGGGAAAGATGGAGACGGGCGAGGGGAAAGATGGAGACGGGCGAGGGGAAAGATGGAGACGGGCGAGGGGAAAGATGGAGACGGGCGAGGGGAAAGATGGAGACGGGCGAGGGGAAAGATGGAGACGGGCGAGGGGAAAGATGGAGACGGGCGAGGGGAAAGATGGAGACGGGCGAGGGGAAAGATGGAGACGGGCGAGGGGAAAGATGGAGACGGGCGAGGGGAGGGGAAAGATGGAGACGGGCGAGGGGAGGGGAGGGAAGGAGACGGGGGAGGGGAGGCGAGGGAAGGAGACGGGGGAGGGGAGGCTAGGGAAGGAGACGGGGGAGGGGAGGCGAGGGAAGGAGACGGGGGAGGGGAACGATGGAGACGGGGGAGGGGAAAGATGGAGACGGGCGAGGGGAAAGATGGAGACGGGCGAGGGGAAAGATGGAGACGGGCGAGGGGAGGGGAAAGATGGAGTCGGGCGAGGGGAGGGGAGGGAAGGAGACGGGGGAGGGGAGGCGAGGGAAGGAGACGGGGGAGGGGAGGCGAGGGAAGGAGACGGGGGAGGGGAGGCGAGGGAAGGAGACCGGGGGGGAGGGAAGGTGACGGGGGGGGGGGGGGGGTTGAGGGGAGGGAAGGAGACGGGGGAGGGGAACGATGGAGTCGGGGGAGGGGAAAGATGGAGACGGGGGAGGGGAAAGATGGGGACGTGGGAGGGGAGGGAAGGGGACGGGGGAGGGGAGGGAAGGGAAGGGGACGTGGGAGGGGAGGGAAGGGGACGGGGGAGGGGAGGGAAGGGGAGGGGACGTGGGAGGGGAGGGAAGGGGACGGGGGAGGGGAGGGAAGGGGAGGGGACGTCGGAGGGGAGGGAAGGGGACGGGGGAGGGGAGGGAATGGTTGGGGAGGGGGGAGGGGAGGGAAGGAGACGGTGGAGGGGAGGGAAGCGGACGGTGGAGGGGAGGGAGGCGGACGGGGGAGGGGAGGGAAGCGGACGGGGGAGGGGAGGGAAGCGGACGGGGGAGGGGAGGGAAGCGGACGGGGGAGGGTAGGGAAGCGGACGGGGGAGGGGAGGGAAGCGGACGGGGGAGGGGAGGGAAGCGGACGGGGGAGGGGAGGGAATGGAAGGGGACGGAGGAGGGGAGGGAGTCGGACGGAGGAGGGGAGGGCAGCGGACGGGGAGAGGTGGGAAGCTGACGGGGGAGGGGAGGGAAGCGGACGGAGGAGGGGAGGGAAGGGGACGAGGGAGGGGAGGGAAGGGGACGGAGCAGGGGAGGGAGTCGGACGGAGGAGGGGAGGGCAGCGGACGGAGGAGGGTAGGGCAGCGGACGGGGAGAGGTGGGAAGCTGACGGGGGAGGGGAGGGAAGCGGACGGAGGAGGGGAGGGAAGGGGACGAGGGAGGGGAGGGAAGGGGACGAGGGAGGGGAGGGAAGGGGACGAGGGAGGGGAGGGAAGGGGACGGGGAGGGGAGGGAAGGGGACGGGGGAGGGGAGGGAAGGGGACGGGGGAGGGGAGGGAAAAAGACGGGGGAGGGGAGGAGAAAAGACGGGGGAGGGGAGGAGAAAAGACGGGGGAGGGGAGGAGAAAAGACGGGGGAGGGGAGGGGAAAAGACGGGGGAGGGGAGGGGAAAAGACGGGGGAGGGGAGGGGAAAAGACGGGGGAGGGGAGGGGAAAAGACGGGGGAGGGGTGGGGAAAAGACAGGGGAGGGGAGGGAAAAAGACGGGGGAGTGGAGGGAAAAAGACGGGGGAGGGGAGGGAATAAGACGGGGGAGGGGAGGGAATAAGACGGGGGAGGGGAGGGAAAAAGACGGGGGAGGGGAGGGAAACGGACGGGGGAGGGGAGGGAAACGGACGGGGGAGGGGAGGGAAAGGGACGGGGGAGTGGAGGGAAAGGGACGGGGGAGGGGAGGGAAAGGGACGGGGGAGGGGAGGGAAAGGGACGGGGGAGGGGAGGGAAAGGGACGGGGGAGGGGAGGGAAAGGGACGGGGGAGGGGAGGGAAAGGGACGGGCGAGGGGAGGGAAAGGGACGGGGGAGGGGAGGGAAAGGGACGGGCGAGGGGAGGGAAAGGGACGGGCGAGGGGAGGGAAAGGGACGGGCGAGGGGAGGGAAAGGGACGGGCGAGGGGAGGGAAAGGGACGGGCGAGGGGAGGGAAAGGGACGGGCGAGGGGAGGGAAAGGGACGGGCGAGGGGAGGGAAAGGGACGGGGGAGGAGAGGACAGGAGACGGTGGAGGAGAGGACAGGAGACGGTGGAGGGGAGGACAGGAGACGGTGGAGGGGAGGACAGGAGACGGTGGAGGGGAGGACAGGAGACGGTGGAGGGGAGGACAGGAGACGGTGGAGGGGAGGACAGGAGACGGTGGAGGGGAGGGCAGGAGACGGTGGAGGGGAGGGCAGGAGACGGTGGAGGGGAGGGCAGGAGACGGTGGAGGGGAGGGCAGGAGACGGTGGAGGGGAGGACAGGAGACGGTGAAGGGGAGGACAGGAGACGGTGGAGGGGAGGACAGGAGACGGTGGAGGGGAGGACAGGAGACGGTGGAGGGGAGGGGAGGGAAGGAGACGGTGGAGGGGAGGCGAGGGAAGGAGACGGTGAAGGGGAGGCGAGGGAAGGAGACGGTGGAGGGGAGGCGAGGGAAGGAGACGGGGGAGGGGAGGGGAGGGAAGCGGACGGTGGAGGGGAGGGAAGCGGACGGGGCAGGGGAGGGAAGCGGACGGGGCAGGGGAGGGAAGCGGACGGGGGAGGGTAGGGAAGCGGACGGGGGAGGGTAGGGAAGCGGACGGGGGAGGGGAGGGAAGCGGACGGGGGAGGGGAGGGAAGCGGACGGGGGAGGGGAGGGAAGCGGACGGGGGAGGGGAGGGAAGCGGACGGGGGAGGGGAGGGAATGGAAGGGGACGGAGGAGGGGAGGGAGTCGGACGGAGGAGGGGAGGGCAGCGGACGGGGAGAGGTGGGAAGCTGACGGGGGAGGGGAGGGAAGCGGACGGAGGAGGGGAGGGAAGGGGACGAGGGAGGGGAGGGAAGGGGACGGGGGAGGGGAGGGAAGGGGACGGGGGAGGGGAGGGAAAAAGACGGGGGAGGGGAGGGAAAAAGACGGGGGAGGGGAGGGAAAAAGACGGGGGAGGGGAGGGAAACGGACGGGGGAGTGGAGGGAAAGGGACGGGGGAGTGGAGGGAAAGGGACGGGGGAGGGGAGGGAAAGGGACGGGGGAGGGGAGGGAAAGGGACGGGCGAGGGGAGGGAAAGGGACGAGCGAGGGGAGGGAAAGGGACGAGCGAGGGGAGGGAAAGGGACGAGCGAGGGGAGGGAAAGGGACGAGCGAGGGGAGGGAAAGGGACGAGCGAGGGGAGGGAAAGGGACGGGGGAGGGGAGGGAAAGGGACGGGGGAGGGGAAGGACAGGAGACGGTGGAGGGGAGGACAGGAGACGGTGGAGGGGAGGACAGGAGAACGTGGAGGGGAGGACAGGAGACGGTGGAGGGGAGGACAGGAGACGGTGGAGGGGAGGACAGGAGACGGTGGAGGGGAGGACAGGAGACGGTGGAGGGGAGGACAGGAGACGGTGGAGGGGAGGACAGGAGACGGTGGAGGGGAGGACAGGAGACGGTGGAGGGGAGGACAGGAGACGGTGGAGGGGAGGACAGGAGACGGTGGAGGGGAGGACAGGAGACGGTGGAGGGGAGGACAGGAGACGGTGGAGGGGAGGACAGGAGACGGTGGAGGGGAGGACAGGAGACGGTGGAGGGGAGGGAAGGGAAGAAGACGGTGGAGGGGAGGCGAGGGAAGGAGACGGGGGAGGGGAGGCGAGGGAAGGAGACGGGGAGGGGAGGCGAGGGAAGGAGACGGGGAGGGGAGGCGAGGGAAGGAGACGGGGGAGGGGAGGCGAGGGAAGGAGACGGGGGAGGGGAGGCGAGGGAAGGAGACGGGGGAGGGGAGGCGAGGGAAGGAGACGGGGGAGGGGAGGCGAGGGAAGGAGACGGGGGAGGGGAGGCGAGGGAAGGAGACGGGGGAGGGGGGGAGGGAAGGTGACGGGGGGGTGAGGGGAGGGAAGGAGACGGGGGAGGGGAGGCGAGGGGAGGGGAGGGGAGGGAAGGTGACGGGCGCGGGGAGGGAAGGAGACGGGGGGAGGGGAGGGGAGGAGACGGGGGGAGGGGAGGGAAGGAGACGGGGGAGAGGTGGGATGGAGACGGGGGAGG
Source organism: Heterodontus francisci (assembly GCF_036365525.1). Taxonomy (NCBI): domain Eukaryota; kingdom Metazoa; phylum Chordata; class Chondrichthyes; order Heterodontiformes; family Heterodontidae; genus Heterodontus; species Heterodontus francisci. The sequence continues at coordinate 92,103 of NW_027140708.1, read as the reverse complement.
GGAAAGATGGAGACGGGGGAGGGAAGGGATGGAGACGGTGGAGGGGAGGACAGGAGACGGTGAAGGGGAGGACAGGAGACGGTGGAGGGGAGGACAGGAGACGGTGGAGGGGAGGACAGGAGACGGTGGAGGGGAGGACAGGAGACGGTGGAGGGGAGGACAGGAGACGGTGAAGGGGAGGACAGGAGACGGTGAAGGGGAGGACAGGAGACGGTGAAGGGGAGGACAGGAGACGGTGGAGGGGAGGACAGGAGACGGTGGAGGGGAGGACAGGAGACGGTGGAGGGGAGGACAGGAGACGGTGGAGGGGAGGACAGGAGACGGTGGAGGGGAGGACAGGAGACGGTGGAGGGGAGGACAGGAGACGGTGGAGGGGAGGGGAGGGAAGGAGACGGTGGAGGGGAGGCGTGGGAAGGAGACGGTGGAGGGGAGGCGTGGGAAGGAGACGGGGGAGGGGAGGCGAGGGAAGGAGACGGGGGAGGGGAGGCGAGGGAAGCAGACGGGGGAGTGGAGGCGAGGGAAAGAGACGGGGGAGGGGAGGCGAGGGAAGGAGACGGGGGAGGGGAGGCGAGGGAAGGAGACGGGGGAGGGGAGGCGAGGGAAGGAGACGGGGGAGGGGAGGCGAGGGAAGGAGACGGGGGAGGGGAGGCGAGGGAAGGAGACGGGGGAGGGGGGAGGGAAGGTGACGGGGGGGTGAGGGGAGGGAAGGAGACGGGGGAGGGGAGGCGAGAGGAGGGGAGGGGAGGGGAAAGATGGAGACGGGCGAGGGGAAAGATGGAGACGGGCGAGGGGAAAGATGGAGACGGGCGAGGGGAAAGATGGAGTCGGGCGAGGGGAAAGATGGAGTCGGGCGAGGGGAAAGATGGAGTCGGGCGAGGGGAAAGATGGAGTCGGGCGAGGGGAAAGATGGAGTCGGGCGAGGGGAAAGATGGAGTCGGGCGAGGGGAAAGATGGAGTCGGGCGAGGGGAAAGATGGAGTCGGGCGAGGGGAAAGATGGAGTCGGGCGAGGGGAAAGATGGAGACGGGCGAGGGGAAAGATGGAGACGGGCGAGGGGAAAGATGGAGACGGGCGAGGGGAAAGATGGAGACGGGCGAGGGGTAAGATGGAGACGGGCGAGGGGTAAGATGGAGACGGGCGAGGGGAAAGATGGAGACGGGCGAGGGGAAAGATGGAGACGGGCGAGGGGAAAGATGGAGACGGGCGAGGGGAAAGATGGAGACGGGGGGAGGGGAAAGATGGAGACGGGGGGAGGGGAAAGATGGAGACGGGCGAGGGGAAAGATGGAGACGGGCGAGGGGAAAGATGGAGACGGGCGAGGGGAAAGATGGAGACGGGCGAGGGGAAAGATGGAGACGGGCGAGGGGAAAGATGGAGACGGGCGAGGGGAAAGATGGAGACGGGCGAGGGGAAAGATGGAGACGGGCGAGGGGAAAGATGGAGACGGGCGAGGGGAAAGATGGAGACGGGCGAGGGGAAAGATGGAGACGGGCGAGGGGAAAGATGGAGACGGGCGAGGGGAAAGATGGAGACGGGCGAGGGGAAAGATGGAGACGGGCGAGGGGAAAGATGGAGACGGGCGAGGGGAAAGATGGAGACGGGCGAGGGGAAAGATGGAGACGGGCGAGGGGAAAGATGGAGACGAGCGAGGGGAAAGATGGAGACGGGCGAGGGGAAGGGAGGGGAGGGAAGGAGACGGTGGAGGGGAGGCGAGGGAAGGAGACGGGGGAGGGGAGGCGAGGGAAGGAGACGGGGGAGGGGAGGCGAGGGAAGGAGACGGGGGAGGGGAGGCGAGGGAAGGAGACGGGGGAGGGGAGGCGAGGGAAGGAGACGGGGGAGGGGAGGCGAGGGAAGGAGACGGGGGAGGGGAGGCGAGGGAAGGAGACGGGGGAGGGGAGGCGAGGGAAGGAGACGTCGGAGGGGAGGCGAGGGAAGGTGACGGGGGGGTGAGGAGAGGGAAGGAGACGGGGGAGGGGAGGCGAGGGAAGGAGACGGGGGAGGGGAGGGGAGGGAAGGTGACGGTGAGGGAAGGAGACGGGGGGAGGGGAGGGGAGAGAAGGAGACGGGGGGAGGGGAGGGAAGTAGACGGGGGGAGGGGAGGGAAGTAGACGGGGGGAGGGGAGGGAAGGAGACGGGGGGAGGGGAGGGAAGGAGACGGGGGGAGGGGAGGGAAGGAGACGGGGGAGGGGAGGGAAGGAGACGGGGGGAGGGGAGGGAAGGAGACGGGGGGAGGGGAGGGAAGGAGACGGGGGGAGGGGAGGGAAGGAGACGGGGGGAGGGGAGGGAAGGAGACGGGGGGAGGGGAGGGAAGGAGACGGGGGAGAGGTGGGAAGGCGACGGGGGAGAGGTGGGAAGGCGACGGGGGGGAGGGGAAAGATGGAGACGGGGGAGGGGAAAGATGGAGACGTGCGAGGGGAAAGATGGAGACGGGCGAGGGGAAAGATGGAGACGGGCGAGGGGAAAGATGGAGACGGGGGAGGGGAAAGATGGAGACGGGGGAGGGGAAAGATGGAGACAGGCGAGGGGAAAGATGGAGACGGGCGAGGGGAAAGATGGAGACGGGCGAGGGGAAAGATGGAGACGGGGGAGGGGAAAGATGGAGACGGGGGAGGGGAAAGATGGAGACGTGCGAGGGGAAAGATGGAGACGGGCGAGGGGAAAGATGGAGACGTGCGAGGGGAAAGATGGAGACGGGGGAGGGGAAAGATGGAGACGGGGGAGGGGAAAGATGGAGACGTGCGAGGGGAAAGATGGAGACAGGCGAGGGGTAAGATGGAGACGTGCGAGGGGAAAGATGGAGACGGGCGAGGGGAAAGATGGAGACGGGCGAGGGGAAAGATGGAGACGGGCGAGGGGAAAGATGGAGACGGGCGAGGGGAAAGATGGAGACGGGCGAGGGGAAAGATGGAGACGGGCGAGGGGAAAGATGGAGACGGGCGAGGGGAAAGATGGAGACGGGCGAGGGGAAAGATGGAGACGGGCGAGGGGAAAGATGGAGACGGGCGAGGGGAAAGATGGAGACGGGGGAGGGGAAAGATGGAGACGGGCGAGGGGAAAGATGGAGACGGGCGAGGGGAAAGATGGAGACGGGCGAGGGGAAAGATGGAGACGGGCGAGGGGAGGGGAAAGATGGAGTCGGGCGAGGGGAGGGGAGGGAAGGAGACGGGGGAGGGGAGGCGAGGGAAGGAGACGGGGGAGGGGAGGCGAGGGAAGGAGACGGGGGAGGGGAGGCGAGGGAAGGAGACGGGGGAGGGGAGGCGAGGGAAGGAGACCGGGGGGGAGGGAAGGTGACGGGGGGGGGGGGGTTGAGGGGAGGGAAGGAGACGGGGGAGGGGAACGATGGAGACGGGGGAGGGGAACGATGGAGACGGGGGAGGGGAAAGATGGAGACGGGGGAGGGGAAAGATGGGGACGTGGGAGGGGAAAGATGGAGACGGGCGAGGGGAAAGATGGAGACGGGCGAGGGGAAGGGAGGGGAGGGAAGGAGACGGGGGAGGGGAGGCGAGGGAAGGAGACGGGGGAGGGGAGGCGAGGGAAGGAGACCGGGGGGGAGGGAAGGTGACGGGGGGGGGGGGGGTTGAGGGGAGGGAAGGAGACGGTGGAGGGGAGGCGAGGGAAGGAGACGGGGGAGTGGAGGCGAGGGAAGGAGACGGGGGAGTGGAGGCGAGGGAAGGAGACGGGGGGAGGGGAGGGAAGGAGACGGGGGAGGGGTGGGAAGGCGACGGGGGAGGGGTGGGAAGGCGACGGGGGAGGGGAGGGACGGAGACGGGGGGGAGCGGAGGGAAGGAGACGGGGGGGAGGGGAGGGAAGGAGACGGGGGGGAGGGGAGGGAAGGAGACGGGGGGAGGGGAGGGAAGGAGACGGGGGGAGGGGAGGGAAGGAGACGGGGGGAGGGGAAAGATGGAGACGGGGGAGGGGAAAGATGGAGACGGGCGAGGGGAAAGATGGAGACGGGCGAGGGGAAAGATGGAGACGGGCGAGGGGAAAGATGGAGACGGGCGAGGGGAAAGATGGAGACGGGCGAGGGGAAAGATGGAGACGGGCGAGGGGAAAGATGGAGACGGGCGAGGGGAAAGATGGAGACGGGCGAGGGGAAAGATGGAGACGGGCGAGGGGAAAGATGGAGACGGGCGAGGGGAAAGATGGAGACGGGGGAGGGGAAAGATGGAGACGGGCGAGGGGAAAGATGGAGACGGGCGAGGGGAAAGATGGAGACGGGCGAGGGGAAAGATGGAGACGGGCGAGGGGAAAGATGGAGACGGGCGAGGGGAGGGGAAAGATGGAGACGGGCGAGGGGAGGGGAGGGAAGGAGACGGGGGAGGGGAGGCGAGGGAAGGAGACGGGGGAGGGGAGGCGAGGGAAGGAGACGGGGGAGGGGAGGCGAGGGAAGGAGACGGGGGAGGGGAACGATGGAGACGGGGGAGGGGAAAGATGGAGACGGGCGAGGGGAAAGATGGAGACGGGCGAGGGGAAAGATGGAGACGGGCGAGGGGAGGGGAAAGATGGAGTCGGGCGAGGGGAGGGGAAAGATGGAGTCGGGCGAGGGGAGGGGAGGGAAGGAGACGGGGGAGGGGAGGCGAGGGAAGGAGACGGGGGAGGGGAGGCGAGGGAAGGAGACGGGGGAGGGGAGGCGAGGGAAGGAGACCGGGGGGGAGGGAAGGTGACGGGGGGGGGGGGGGTTGAGGGGAGGGAAGGAGACGGGGGAGGGGAACGATGGAGACGGGGGAGGGGAAAGATGGAGACGGGGGAGGGGAAAGATGGGGACGTGGGAGGGGAGGGAAGGGGACGGGGGAGGGGAGGGAAGGGAAGGGGACGTGGGAGGGGAGGGAAGGGGACGGGGGAGGGGAGGGAAGGGGAGGGGACGTGGGAGGGGAGGGAAGGGGACGGGGGAGGGGAGGGAAGGGGAGGGGACGTGGGAGGGGAGGGGACGTGGGAGGGGAGGGAAGGGGACGGGGGAGGGGAGGGAATGGTTGGGGACGGGGGAGGGGAGGGAAGGAGACGGTGGAGGGGAGGGAAGCGGACGGGGGAGGGGAGGGAAGCGGACGGGGGAGGGGAGGGAAGCGGACGGGGGAGGGTAGGGAAGCGGACGGGGGAGGGTAGGGAAGCGGACGGGGGAGGGGAGGGAAGCGGACGGGGGAGGGGAGGGAAGCGGACGGGGGAGGGGAGGGAATGGAAGGGGACGGAGGAGGGGAGGGAGTCGGACGGAGGAGGGGAGGGCAGCGGACGGGGAGAGGTGGGAAGCTGACGGGGGAGGGGAGGGAAGCGGACGGAGGAGGGGAGGGAAGGGGACGAGGGAGGGGAGGGAAGGGGACGGAGGAGGGGAGGGAGTCGGACGGAGGAGGGGAGGGCAGCGGACGGAGGAGGGGAGGGCAGCGGACGGAGGAGGGGAGGGCAGCGGACGGGGAGAGGTGGGAAGCTGACGGGGGAGGGGAGGGAAGCGGACGGAGGAGGGGAGGGAAGGGGACGAGGGAGGGGAGGGAAGGGGACGAGGGAGGGGAGGGAAGGGGACGAGGGAGGGGAGGGAAGGGGACGGGGGAGGGGAGGGAAGGGGACGGGGGAGGGGAGGGAAGGGGACGGGGGAGGGGAGGGAAAAAGACGGGGGAGGGGAGGAGAAAAGACGGGGGAGGGGAGGAGAAAAGACGGGGGAGGGGAGGAGAAAAGACGGGGGAGGGGAGGGGAAAAGACGGGGGAGGGGAGGGGAAAAGACGGGGGAGGGGTGGGGAAAAGACGGGGGAGGGGTGGGGAAAAGACAGGGGAGGGGAGGGAAAAAGACGGGGGAGTGGAGGGAAAAAGACGGGGGAGGGGAGGGAATAAGACGGGGGAGGGGAGGGAATAAGACGGGGGAGGGGAGGGAATAAGACGGGGGAGGGGAGGGAAAAAGACGGGGGAGGGGAGGGAAAGGGACGGGGGAGGGGAGGGAAACGGACGGGGGAGGGGAGGGAAAGGGACGGGGGAGTGGAGGGAAAGGGACGGGGGAGGGGAGGGAAAGGGACGGGGGAGGGGAGGGAAAGGGACGGGGGAGGGGAGGGAAAGGGACGGGGGAGGGGAGGGAAAGGGACGGGGAGGGGAGGGAAAGGGACGGGCGAGGGGAGGGAAAGGGACGGGCGAGGGGAGGGAAAGGACGGGCGAGGGGAGGGAAAGGGACGGGCGAGGGGAGGGAAAGGGACGGGCGAGTGGAGGGAAAGGGACGGGCGAGGGGAGGGAAAGGGACGGGCGAGGGGAGGGAAAGGGACGGGCGAGGGGAGGGAAAGGGACGGGGGAGGGGAGGGAAAGGGACGGGGGAGGAGAGGACAGGAGACGGTGGAGGAGAGGACAGGAGACGGTGGAGGGGAGGACAGGAGACGGTGGAGGGGAGGACAGGAGACGGTGGAGGGGAGGACAGGAGACGGTGGAGGGGAGGACAGGAGACGGTGGAGGGGAGGGCAGGAGACGGTGGAGGGGAGGGCAGGAGACGGTGGAGGGGAGGGCAGGAGACGGTGGAGGGGAGGGCAGGAGACGGGTGGAGGGGGAGGGCAGGAGACGGTGGAGGGGAGGGCAGGAGACGGTGGAGGGAGGGGGCAGGAGACGGTGGAGGGGAGGGCAGGAGACGGTGGAGGGGAGGGCAGGAGACGGTGGAGGGGAGGACAGGAGACGGTGAAGGGGAGGACAGGAGACGGTGGAGGGGAGGACAGGAGACGGTGGAGGGAGGACAGGAGACGGTGGAGGGGAGGGGAGGGAAGGAGACGGTGGAGGGGAGGCGAGGGAAGGAGACGGTGAAGGGGAGGCGAGGGAAGGAGACGGTGGAGGGGAGGCGAGGGAAGGAGACGGGGGAGGGGAGGGGAGGGAAGCGGACGGTGGAGGGGAGGGAAGCGGACGGGGCAGGGGAGGGAAGCGGACGGGGCAGGGGAGGGAAGCGGACGGGGGAGGGTAGGGAAGCGGACGGGGGAGGGTAGGGAAGCGGACGGGGGAGGGGAGGGAAGCGGACGGGGGAGGGGAGGGAAGCGGACGGGGGAGGGGGAGGGAAGCGGACGGGGGAGGGGAGGGAATGGAAGGGGACGGAGGAGGGGAGGGAGTCGGACGGAGGAGGGGAGGGCAGCGGACGGGGAGAGGTGGGAAGCTGACGGGGGAGGGGAGGGAAGCGGACGGAGGAGGGGAGGGAAGGGGACGAGGGAGGGGAGGGAAGGGGACGGGGGAGGGGAGGGAAGGGGACGGGGAGGGGAGGGAAAAAGACGGGGGGAGGGGAGGGAAAAAGACGGGGGAGGGGAGGGAAAAAGACGGGGGAGGGGAGGGAAACGGACGGGGGAGTGGAGGGAAAAGGGACAGGGGAGTGGAGGGAAAGGGACGGGGGAGGGGAGGGAAAGGGACGGGGGAGGGGAGGGAAAGGGACGGGCGAGGGGAGGGAAAGGACGAGCGAGGGGAGGGAAAGGGACGAGCGAGGGGAGGAAAGGGACGAGCGAGGGGAGGGAAAGGGACGAGCGAGGGGAGGGAAAGGACGGGGGAGGGGAGGGGAAAGGGACGGGGGAGGGGAAGGACAGGAGACGGTGGAGGGGAGGACAGGAGACGGTGGAGGGGAGGACAGGAGGACGGTGGAGGGGAGGACAGGAGAACGTGGAGGGGAGGACAGGAGACGGTGGAGGGGAGGACAGGAGACGGTGGAGGGGAGGACAGGAGACGGTGGAGGGGGAGGGCAGGAGACGGTGGAGGGGAGGGCAGGAGACGGTGGAGGGGAGGGGCAGGAGACGGTGGAGGGGAGGGCAGGAGACGGTGGAGGGGGAGGGCAGGAGACGGTGGAGGGGAGGGCAGGAGACGGTGGAGGGGAGGGCAGGAGACGGTGGAGGGGAGGACAGGAGACGGTGGAGGGGAGGACAGGAGACGGTGGAGGGAGGACAGGAGACGGTGGAGGGGAGGACAGGAGACGGTGGAGGGGAGGACAGGAGACGGTGGAGGGGAGGACAGGAGACGGTGGAGGGGAGGACAGGAGACGGTGGAGGGGAGGACAGGAGACGGTGGAGGGGAGGACAGAGACGGTGGAGGGGAGGACAGGAGACGGTGGAGGGGAGGACAGGAAACGGTGGAGGGGAGGACAGGAGACGGTGGAGGGGAGGGAAGGGAAGAAGACGGTGGAGGGGAGGCGAGGGAAGGAGACGGGGGAGGGGAGGCGAGGGAAGGAGACGGGGAGGGGAGGCGAGGGAAGGAGACGGGGAGGGGAGGCGAGGGAAGGAGACGGGGGAGGGGAGGCGAGGGAAGGAGACGGGGGAGGGGAGGCGAGGGAAGGAGACGGGGGAGGGGAGGCGAGGGAAGGAGACGGGGGAGGGGAGGCGAGGGAAGGAGACGGGGGAGGGGGGGAGGGAAGGTGACGGGGGGGTGAGGGAGGGAGGAGACGGGGGAGGGGAGGCGAGGGGAGGGAGGGGAGGAAGGTGACGGGCGCGGGGAGGGAAGGAGACGGGGGGAGGGGAGGGGAGGAGACGGGGGAGGGAAGGGATGGAGACGGTGGAGGGGAGGACAGGAGACGGTGAAGGGGAGGACAGGAGACGGTGGAGGGGAGGACAGGAGACGGTGGAGGGGAGGACAGGAGACGGTGGAGGGGAGGACAGGAGACGGTGGAGGGGAGGACAGGAGACGGTGGAGGGAAGGACAGGAGACGGTGAAGGGGAGGACAGGAGACGGTGAAGGGGAGGACAGGAGACGGTGGAGGGAGGACAGGAGACGGTGGAGGGGAGGACAGGAGACGGTGGAGGGGAGGACAGGAGACGGTGGAGGGGAGGACAGGAAGACGTGGAGGGGAGGGGAGGGAAGGAGACGGTGGAGGGGAGGCGTGGGAAGGAGACGGTGGAGGGGAGGCGTGGGAAGGAGACGGGGGAGGGGAGGCGAGGGAAGGAGACGGGGGAGGGGAGGCGAGGGAAGCAGACGGGGGAGTGGAGGCGAGGGGAAAGAGACGGGGGAGGGGAGGCGAGGGAAGGAGACGGGGGAGGGGAGGCGAGGGAAGGAGACGGGGGAGGGGAGGCGAGGGAAGGAGACGGGGGAGGGGAGGCGAGGGAAGGAGACGGGGGAGGGGAGGCGAGGGAAGGAGACGGGGGAGGGGGGAGGGAAGGTGACGGGGGGTGGGGGGGTGGAGGGGGGAGGGAGGAAGGAGACGGGGAGGGGAGGCGAGAGGAGGGGAGGGGAGGGGAAAGATGGAGACGGGCGAGGGGAAAGATGGAGACGGGCGAGGGGAAAGATGGAGACGGGCGAGGGGAAAGATGGAGACGGGCGAGGGGAAAGATGGAGTCGGGCGAGGGGAAAGGATGGAGTCGGGCGAGGGGAAAGATGGAGTCGGGCGAGGGGAAAGATGGAGTCGGGCGAGGGGAAAGATGGAGTCGGGCGAGGGGAAAGATGGAGTCCGGGCGAGGGGAAAGATGGAGTCGGGCGAGGGGAAAGATGGAGACGGCGAGGGGAAAGATGGAGACGGGCGAGGGGAAAGATGGAGACGGGCGAGGGGAAAGATGGAGACGGGCGAGGGGAAAGATGGAGACGGGCGAGGGGAAAGATTGGAGACGGGCGAGGGGAAAGATGGAGACGGGCGAGGGGAAAGATGGAGACGGGCGAGGGGAAAGATGGAGACGGGCGAGGGGTAAGATGGAGACGGGCGAGGGGTAAGATGGAGACGGGCGAGGGGAAAGATGGAGACGGGCGAGGGGAAAGATGGGAGACGGGCGAGGGGAAAGATGGAGACGGGCGAGGGGAAAGATGGAGAAGGGGAGGGGAGGGATGGGGACGTGGGAGGGGAGGGAAGGGGACGGGGCAGGGGAGGAAGGGGACGGGGCAGGGGAGGGAAGGGAAGGGAGTTGGGAGGGGAGGGAAGGAGACGGGGGAGGGGAGGGAAGCGGACGGGGGAGGGGAGGGCAGGAGACGGTGGAGGGGAGGGAAGGAGACGGTGGAGGGGAGGGAAGGAGACGGTGGAGGGGAGGGAAGGAGACGGTGAGGGGAGGGAAGGGGACGGTGGAGGGGAGGGAAGGGGACGGTGGAGGGCAGGAAGGTGACGATGGAGGGGGAGGGAAGGGGGACGGTGGAGGGGAGGGAAGGTGACGGTGGAGGGGAGGGAAGGAGACGGTGGAGGGGAGGGAAGGAGACGGTGGAGGGGAGGGAAGGAGACGGTGGAGGGGAGGGAAGGAGACGGTGGAGGGGAGGGAAGGAGACGGTGGAGGGGAGGGAAGGGGACGGTGGAGGGGAGGGAAGGAGACGGTGTAGGGGAGGGAAGGAGACAGGGGAGGGGAGGGAAGGAGACAGGGGAGGGGAGGGAAGGAGACAGGGGAGGGGAGGGAAGGTGAGGGGAGGGGAGACGACGGAACGGGATGGGGGATGGGAGGGACGCAGTCGGGGGTGGGGAGGGACGCGGGCGGCGGAGGGGAGGGACGAGGACGGGGGAGGGGAGGGAAGGAGACAGTGGAGCGGAGGAAGCGGACGGGGGAGGGGAGGGAAGCGGACGGGGAGGGGAGGGAAGCAGACGGGGGAGGGGAGGGAATGGAAGGGGGACAGAGGAGGGGAGGGAATCGGACGGGGAGGGGAGGGAAGCGGACGGGGGTGGGGAGGGAAGGGGACGGGGGAGGGGAGGGAAGGGGACGGGCGAGGGGAGGGAAAGTGACGGGGGAGAGGAGGGAAAGGGACGGGGGAGGGGAGGGAAAGGGACGGGGGAGGGGAGGGAAAGGGACGGGGGAGGGGAGGGAAAGGGACGGGGGAGGGGAGGGAAGGGGACGGGGGAGGGGGAGGGAAGGGGACGGGGGAGGAGAGGACAGGAGACGGTGGAGGGGCGGGCAGGAGACGGTGGAGGGGAGGGCAGGAGACGGTGGAGGGGAGGGCAGGAGACGGTGGAGGGGAGGGCAGGAGACGGCGGAGGGGAGGGCAGGAGACGGTGGAGGGGAGGGCAGGAGACGGTGGAGGGAGGGCAGGAGACGGTGGAGGGAGGGGCAGGAGAGGGGGGGAGGGGAGGGCAGGAGAGGGTGGAGGGGAGGGCAGGGAGAGGGTGGAGGGGAGGGCTGGTAGACGGTGGAGGGGAGGGCAGGAGACGGTGGAGGGGGAGGGGAAGCGGACGGGGGAGGGGAGGGAAGGGAGACTGTAGAGGGGAGGGCAGGAGAGGGTGGAGGGGAGGGCTGGAGAGGGTGGAGGGGAGGGCTGGAGACGGAGGAGGGGTGGGCAGGAGACGGAGGAGGGGAGGGCCGGAGACGGAGGAGGGGAGGGCCGGAGACGGAGGAGGGGAGGGCCGGAGACGGAGGAGGGAGGGCCGGAGACGGAAGAGGGGAGGGCCGGAGACGGAGGAGGGGAGGGAAGCGGACTGGGGAGGGGAGGGAAGGGGACGGGGGAGGGGAGGGAAAGGGACGGGGGAGGGGAGGAAAGGGACGGGGGAGGGGAGGGAAAGGGACGGGGAGGGGAGGGAAAGGGACGGGGGAGAGGAGGGATAGGGACGGGGGAGGGGAGGGAAAGGGACGTGGAGGAGAGGGAAGGGGACGGTGGAGGAGAGGGAGGGGACGGTGGAGGGGCAGGAAGGTGACGGTGGAGGGGAGGGAAGGAGACGGTGGAGGGGAGGGAAGGAGACGGTGGAGGGAGGGAAGGAGACGGTGGAGGGAGGAAGGAGACGGTGGAGGGGAGGGAAGTGGACGGTGGAGGGGAGGGAAGTGGACTGTGGAGGGGAGGGAAGTGGACGGTGGAGGGGAGGGAAGGTGACGGTGGAGGGGAGGGAAGGTGGACGGTGGAGGGGAGGGAAGGTGACGGTGGAGGGGAGGGAAGGTGACGGTGGAGGGGAGGGAAGGTGACGGTGGAGGGGAGGGAAGTTGACGGTGGAGGGGAGGGAAGGTGACGGTGGAGGGGAGGGAAGGTGACGGTGGAGGGGAGGAAGGTGACGGTGGAGGGAGGGAAGGTGACGGTGGAGGGGAGGGAAGGTGACGGTGTAGGGGAGGGAAGGAGACAGGGGAGGGGAGGGAAGGAGATGGGGGAGGGGAGGCAAGCGGACGGGGGAGGGGAGGGAAGCAGACGGGGGAGGGTGGGAATGGAAGGGGAGGGAGGAGGGGAGGGAAGGGGCGGGGGAGGGAAGGGAATGATTGGGGACGGGGGAGGGGAGGGAAGGAGACGGGGGAGGGGAGGGAATGGAAGGGGACAGGGGAGGGGAGGGAAGGGGACGGGGAGGGGAGGGAAGGGGACGGGGGAGGGGAGGGAAAGGGGACGGGGGAGGGGAGGGAAGGGGACGGGGGAGGGGAGGGAAGGGGACGGGGGAGAGGAGGGAAAGGGACGGGGGAGAGGAGGGAAAGGGACGGGTGAGAGGAGGGAAAGGGACGGGGGAGAGGAGGGAAAGGGATGGGGGAGGGGAGGGAAGCAGACGTGGGGACGGTGGAGGGGAGGGAAGGTGACGGTGGAGGGGAGGGGAAGGAGACGGTGGAGGGGCAGGAAGGTGACGGTGGAGGGGAGGGAGGAGACGGTGGAGGGGAGGAAGGAGACGGTGGGAGGGGAGGGAAGGGGACGGTGGAGGGGAGAGAAGTGGACGGTGGAGGGGAGAGAAGTGGACGGTGGAGGGGAGGGAAGGGACGGTGGAGGGGAGGGAAGTGGACGGTGGAGGGGAGGGAAGTGGACGGTGGAGGGGAGGGACGAGGACGGGGGAGGGGAGGAACGCGGACGGGGGAGGGGAGGGGAGGGACGCAGACGGGGGAGTTGAGGGAAGCGGGCGGGGAGGGAGGGGAAGCGGACGGGGGGAGGGGAGGGGATGGAAGGGGACGAGGGAGGGGATGGATGGGGACGGGGGAGGGGAGGGTAATGGAAGGGAACGAGGGCGGGGAGGAAATGAGACGGTGGTGGGGAGGGGAGGGAAGGGGACGGGGGGAGGTAAGGGAATGATTGGGGACGGGGGAGGGGAGGGAAGGAGACAGTGGAGGGAGGGAAGCGGACGGGGAGGGGGAGGGAAGCGGACGGGGGAGGGGAGGGAAGCAGACGGGGGAGGGGAGGGAAGCAGACGGGACAGAGGAGGGGAGGGAAGCGGACGGGGTGGGGAGGGAAGCGGACGGGGGAGGGGAGGGAAGCGGACGGGGAGGGGAGGGAAGCGGACGGGGGAGGGGAGGGAAGGGGACGGGGAGGGGAGGGAAGGGGACGGGGGAGGGGGAGGAAGGGGACGGGGGAGGGGAGGGAAGGGGACGGGGGAGGGGAGGGAAGGGACGGGGGAGGGGAGGGAAAGGGACGGGGGAGGGTAGGGAAAGGGACGGGGGAGGGGAGGGAAAGGGACGGGGGAGGGGAGGAAAGGGACGGGGGAGGGGAGGGAAGGTGACGGGGGAGGAGAGGACAGGAGACGGTGGAGGGGCGGGCAGGAGACGGTGGAGGGGAGGGCAGGAGACGGTGGAGGGGAGGGCAGGAGACGGTGGAGGGGAGGGCAGGAGAGGGTGGAGGGGAGGGCTGGAGACGGTGGAGGGGAGGGCAGGAGACGGTGGCGAGGAGGGAAGCGGACGGGGGAGGGAGGGAAGGAGACTGTAGAGGGGAGGGCTGGAGAGGGTGGAGGGGAGGGCTGGAGACGGAGGAGGGGAGGGCAGGAGACGGAGGAGGGGAGGGCAGGAGACGGAGGAGGGGAGGGCAGGAGACGGAGGAGGGGAGGGCAGGAGACGGAGGAGGGGAGGGCAGGAGACGGAGGAGGGGAGGGCAGGAGACGGAGGAGGGGAGGGAAGCGGACGGGGGAGGGGAGGGAAGGGGACAGGGGAGGGGAGGGAAAAGGGACGGGGGAGAGGAGGGATAGGGACGGGGGAGGGGAGGGAAAGGGACGGTGGAGGAGAGGGAAGGGGACGGTGGAGGAGAGGGAAGGGGGACGGTGGAGGAGAGGGAAGGAGACGGTGGAGGGGAGGGAAGGAGACAGTGGTGGGGAGGGAAGGAGACGGTGGTGGGGAGGGAAGCAGACGTGGGACGGTGGAGGGGAGGGGAAGGGGACGGTGGAGTGGCAGGAAGGTGACGGTGGAGGAGAGGGAAGGAGACGGTGGGAGGGGAGGGAAGGAGACGGTGGTGGGGAGGAAGGAGACGGTGGTGGGGAGGGAAGCAGACGTGGGACGGTGGAGGGGAGGGAAGGGGACGGTGGAGGGGCAGGAAGGTGACGGTGGAGGGGAGGGAAGGAGACGTGGAGGGGAGGGAAGGAGACGGTGGAGGGGAGGGAAGGAGACGGTGGAGGGAGGGAAGGGGGACTGTGGAGGTGAGGGAAGTGGACGGTGGAGGGGAGGGAAGTGGACGGTGGAGGGGAGGGAAGGTGACGGTGGAGGGGAGGGAAGGTGACGGTGGAGGGGAGGGAAGGTGACGGTGGAGGGGAGGGAAGGTGACGGTGGAGGGGAGGGAAGGTGACGGTGTTGGGGAGGGAAGGAGACAGGGGAGGGGAGGGAAGGAGATGGGGGAGGGGAGGCAAGCGGACGGGGGAGGGGAGGGAAGCAGACGGGGGAGGGGTGGGAATGGAAGGGGACGGAGGAGGGGAGGCAAGCGGACGGGGGAGGGGAGGGAATGGAAGTGGACGGAGGAGGGGAGGGAAGGTGAGGGGAGGGGAGACGACGGAACGGGACGGGGGAGGGGAGGGACGCAGTCGGGGGTGGGGAGGGACGAGGACGGGGGAGGTGAGGGAAGCGGGCGGGGGAGGGGAGGGAAGCGGACGGGGGAGGGGAGGGGATGGAAGGGGACGAGGGAGGGGATGGAAGGGGACGGGGGAGGGGAGGGAAGCGGACGGGGGAGGGGAGGGAAGCAGACGGAGGAGGGGAGGGAAGCGGACGGAGGAGGGGAGGGCAGGAGACGGTGGAGGGGAGGGCAGGAGAGGGTGGAGGGGAGGGCTGGAGACGGTGGAGGGGAGGGCAGGAGACGGTGGAGGGGAGGGCAGGAGACGGAGGAGGGGAGGGCAGGAGGGGAGGGCAGGAGACGGAGGAGGGGAGGGCAGGAGACGGAGGAGGGGAGGGAAGCGGACGGAGGAGGGAGGGCAGGAGACGGTGGAGGGGAGGGCAGGAGACGGAGGAGGGGAGGGAAGCGGACGGGGGAGGGGAGGGAAGCGGACGGGGGAGGGGAGGGAAGCGGACGGGGGAGGGGAGGGGAAGCGGACGGGGAGGGGAGGGAAGCGGACGGGGGAGGGGAGGGAAGCGGACGGGGAGGGGAGGGAAGGGGACGGGGGAGGGGAGGGAAAGGGACGGGGGAGGGGAGGGAAAGGGACGGGGGAGGGGAGGGAAAGGGACGGGGGAGGGGAGGGAAAGGAACGGGGGAGGGGAGGGAAAGGGACGGGGAGGGGAGGGAAAGGGACGGGGGAGGGGAGGGAAAGGGACGGGGGAGGGGAGGGAAAGGGACGGGGGAGGGGAGGGAAAGGGACGGGGGAGGGGAGGGAAGGTGACGGGGGAGGAGAGGACAGGAGACGGTGGAGGGGCGGGCAGGAGACGGTGGGAGGGGAGGGCAGGAGACGGTGGGAGGGGAGGGCAGGAGACGGTGGAGGGGAGGGCAGGAGACGGTGGAGGGGAGGGCAGGAGACGGTGGAGGGGAGGGGCAGGAGACGGTGGAGGGGAGGGCAGGAGACGGTGGAGGGGAGGGCAGGAGAGGGTGGAGGGGAGGGCTGGAGACGGTGGAGGGGAGGGCAGGAGACGGAGGAGGGGAGGGAAGCGGACCGGGGGAGGGAGGGAAGCGGACGGGGGAGGGGAGGGAAGCGGACGGGGGTGGGGAGGGAAGCGGACGGGGGAGGGGAGGGAAGCGGACGGGGGAGGGGAGGGAAGCGGACGGGGAGGGGAGGGAAGGGGACGGGGGAGGGGAGGGAAAGGGACGGGGGAGGGGAGGGAAAGGAACGGGGGAGGGGAGGGAAAGGAACGGGGGAGGGGAGGGAAAGGAACTGGGGAGGGGAGGGAAAGGTACGGGGGAGGGGAGGGAAAGGGACGGGGGAGGGGAGGGAAAGGGAAGGGGGAGGGGAGGGAAAGGGAAGGGGAGGAGAGGGCAGGAGACGGTGGAGGGGAGGGCAGGAGACGGTGGAGGGGAGGGCAGGAGACGGTGGAGGGGAGGGCGTGAGAGGGTGGAGGGGAGGGCTGGAGACGGTGGAGGGGAGGGCAGGAGACGGAGGAGGGGAGGGAAGCGGACGGGGGAGGGGAGGGAAGCGGACGGGGGAGGGGAGGGAAGCGGACGTGGGAGGGAGGGATCGGACGGGGAGGGGAGGGAAGGGGACGGGGGAGGGGAGGGAAAGGGACGGGGGAGGGGAGGGAAAGGAACGGGGGAGGGGAGGGAAAGGAACGGGGGAGGGGAGGGAAAGGTACGGGGGAGGGGAGGGAAAGGGACGGGGGAGGGGAGGAAAGGGACGGGGGAGGGGAGGAAAGGGACGGGGAGGGGAGGGAAGGGAAGGGGGGGGGGAGGGGAGGGAAAGGGAAGGGGGAGGGGAGGGAAAGGGAAGGGGGAGGTGAGGACAGGAGACGGTGGAGGGGAGGACAGGAGACGGTGGAGGGGAGGACAGGAGACGGTGGAGGGGAGGGCAGGAGGACGGTGGAGGGGAGGGCAGGAGACGGTGGAGGGGAGGGCAGGAGACGGTGAGGGGAGGGGAGGGAAGGGGACGGTGGAGGGGAGGGAAGCGGACGGGGGGAGGGGAGGGAAGCGGACGGGGGAGGGGAGGGAAGCGGACGGGGGAGGGAGGGAAGCGGACGGGGAGGGGAGGGAAGCGGACGTGGGAGGGGAGGGAAGCGGACGGGGAGGGGAGGGAAGGGGACGGGGGAGGGAGGGAAAGGGACGGGGGAGGGGAGGGAAAGGAACGGGGGAGGGGAGGGAAAGGAACGGGGGAGGGGAGGGAATGGTACGGGGGAGGGGGAGGGAAAGGGACGGGGGAGGGGAGGGAAAGGGACGGGGGAGGGGAGGGAAAGGGACGGGGGAGGGAGGGAAAGGGAAGGGGGGGGGGAGGGGAGGGAAAGGGAAGGGGGAGGGGAGGGAAAGGGAAGGGGGAGGTGAGGACAGGAGACGGTGGAGGGAGGACAGGAGACGGTGGAGGGGAGGACAGGAGACGGTGGAGGGGAGGGCAGGAGACGGTGGAGGGGAGGGCAGGAGACGGTGGAGGGAGGGCAGGAGACGGTGGAGGGGAGGGCAGGAGACGGTGGGGGGAGGGGAAGGGGACGGTGGAGGGGAGGGAAGCGGACGGGGGAGGGGAGGGAGCGGACGGGGGAGGGGAGGGAAGCGGACGGGGGAGGGGAGGGAAGCGGACGGAGGAGGGGAGGGAAGCGGACGGAGGAGGGGGAGGGCAGGAGACGGTGGAGGGGAGGGCAGGAGACGGTGGAGGGGAGGGCAGGAGAGGGTGGAGGGGAGGGCTGGAGACGGTGGAGGGGAGGGCAGGAGACGGAGGAGGGGAGGGGCAGGAGAGGGAGGAGGGGAGGGCAGGAGACGGAGGAGGGGAGGGCAGGAGACGGAGGAGGGGAGGGAAGCGGACGGGGGAGGGGAGGGAAGCAGACGGGGAGGGGAGGGAATGGAAGGGGACAGAGGAGGGGAGGGAATCGGACGGGGAGGGGTGGGAAGCTGACGGGGGAGGGAGGGAAGGGGACGGGGAGGGGAGGGAAGGGGACGGGGGAGGGGAGGGAAAGGGACGGGGGAGAGGAGGGAAAGGGACGGGGGAGAGGAGGGAAAGGGACGGGGGAGTGGAGGGAAAGGGACGGGGAGTGGAGGGAAAGGGACGGGGGAGGGGAGGGAAGGGACGGGGGAGTGGAGGGAAAGGGACGGGGGAGGGGAGGGAAAGGGACGGTGGAGGGGCGGGCAGGAGACGTGGAGGGGAGGGCAGGAGACGGTGGAGGGGGAGGGCAGGAGAGGGTGGAGGGGAGGGCAGGAGAGGGTGGAGGGGAGGGCAGGAGACGGTGGAGGGGAGGGCAGGAGACGGTGGAGGGGAGGGCAGGAGACGGTGGAGGGGAGGGCAGGAGACGGTGGAGGGGAGGGCAGGAGACGGTGGAGGGGAGGGCAGGAGGACGGTGGAGGGGAGGGCAGGAGACGGTGGAGGGAGGGAAGCGGACGGGGAGGGGGAGGGAAGCGGACGGAGGAGGGGAGGGAAGGAGACTGTAGAGGGGAGGGCAGGAGACGGTGGAGGGGAGGGCAGGAGACGGTGGAGGGGAGGGCAGGAGACGGTGGAGGGGAGGGCAGGAGACGGTGGAGGGGAGGGCAGGAGACGGTGGAGGGGAGGGCAGGAGACGGTGGAGGGGAGGGCAGGAGACGGTGGAGGGGAGGGCAGGAGAGGGTGGAGGGGAGGGCTGGAGACGGTGGAGGGGAGGGCAGGAGACGGAGGAGGGAGGGCAGGAGACGGAGGAGGGAGGGCAGGAGACGGAGGAGGGGAGGGCAGGAGACGGAGGAGGGGAGGGGCAGGTGACGGAGGAGGGGAGGGCAGGTGACGAGGAGGGTGAGGGAAGCGGACGGGGAGGGGAGGGAAGCGGACGGGGGGAGGGGAGGGAAGCGGACGGGGGAGGGGAGGGAAGGGGACGGGGGAGGGGAGGGAAGGGGGACGGGGGAGCGGAGGGAAAGGGACGGGGGAGGGGAGGGAAAGGGACGGGGGAGGGAGGGAAAGGGACGGGGCAGGGGAGGGAAAGGGACGGGGGAGGGGAGGGAAAGGGACGGGGGAGGAGAGGACAGGAGACGGTGGAGGGGAGGGCAGGAGACGGTGGAGGGTGAGGGCAAGGAGACGGTAGGAGGGGGAGGGCAGGAGACGGTGGAGGGGAGGGCAGGAGACGGTGGAGGGGAGGGCAGGAGACGGTGGAGGGGAGGGAAGGGGACGGTGGAGGAGAGGGAAGGGGACGGTGGAGGAGAGGGAAGGGGACGGTGGAGGGGAGGCAAGGAGACGGTGGAGGGGAGGGAAGGAGACGGTGGAGGGGAGGGAAGGAGACGGTGGAGGGGAGGGAAGGAGACGGTGGAGGGGAGGGAAGGAGACGGTGGAGGGGAGGGAAGGAGACGGTGGAGGGGAGGGAAGGAGACGGTGGAGGGGAGGGAAGGAGACGGTGGAGGGGAGGGAAGGAGACGGTGGAGGGGAGGCAGGAGACGGTGGAGGGGAGGCAAGGAGACGGTGGAGGGGAGGCAAGGAGACGGTGGAGGGGAGGGAAGGAGACGGTGGAGGGGAGGGAAGGAGACGGTGGAGGGGAGGGAAGGAGACGGTGGAGGGGCGGGAAGGTGACGCTGGAGGGGAGGGAAGGAGACGCTGGAGGGAGGGAAGGAGACGGTGGAGGGGAGGGAAGGAGACGGTGGAGGGGAGGGAAGGAGACGGTGGAGGGGCGGGAAGGAGACGGTGGAGGGGCGGGAAGGAGACGCTGGAGGGGTAGGGAAGGAGACGGTGGAGGGGAGGGAAGGAGACGGTGGAGGGGAGGCAAGGAGACGGTGGAGGGGAGGGAAGGAGACGGTGGAGGGGAGGAAGGAGACGGTGGAGGGGAGGCAAGGAGACGGTGGAGGGGAGGCAAGGAGACGGGTGGAGGGGAGGCAAGGAGACGGTGGAGGGAGGAAGGAGACGGTGGAGGGGAGGGGAAGGAGACGGTGGAGGGGAGGGAAGGAGACGGTGGAGGGGAGGCAAAGAGACGGTGGAGGGGAGGGAAGGAGACGGTGGGAGGGGAGGGAAGGAGACGCTGGAGGGGAGGGAAGGAGACGCTGGAGGGGAGGGAAGGAGACGGTGGAGGGAGGGAAGGAGACGGTGGAGGGGAGGGAAGGAGACGGTGGAGGGGAGGGAAGGAGACGGTGGAGGGGAGGGAAGGAGACGGTGGAGGGGAGGCAAAGAGACGGTGGAGGGAGGGAAGGAGACGGTGGAGGGGAGGGAAGGAGACAGTGGAGGGGAGGGAAGGAGACGGTGGAGGGGCGGGAAGGAGACGCTGGAGGGTAGGGAAGGAGACGGTGGAGGGGAGGGAAGGAGACGGTGGAGGGGAGGCAAGGAGACGGTGGAGGGGAGGGAAGGAGACGGTGGAGGGGAGGGAAGGAGAGGGTGGAGGGGAGGGAAGGAGAGGTTGGAGGGGAGGGAAGGAGAGGGTGGAGGGGAGGGAAGGAGAGGGTGGAGGGAGGGAAGGAGAGGGTGGAGGGGAGGGAAGGAGAGGGTGGAGGGGAGGGAAGGAGACGGTGGAGGGGGAGGGAAGGGGAAGGGGACGGGGGAGGGGAGGGAAGCGGACGGGGGAGGGGAGGGAAGGAGACAGTGGAGGGGAGGGAAGCGGACGGGGGAGGGGAGGGAAGCGGACGGGGGAGGGGAGGGAATCGGACGGGGGAGGGGAGGGAAGGAGACAGTGGAGGGGAGGGAATCGGACGGGAGGGGTGGGAAGCGGACGGGGGAGGGGAGGGAAGGAGACAGTGGAGGGGAGGGAATCGGACGGGGAGGGGTGGGAAGCTGACGGGGGTGGGGAGGGAACGGACGGGGGAGGGGAGGGAAGGGGACGGGGGAGGGGAGGGAAGGGGACGGGGGAGGGAGGGAAAGGGACGGGGGAGGGGAGGGAAAGGGACGGGGGAGGGGAGGGAAGGGGACGGGGGAGGGGAGGACAGGAGACGGTGGAGGGGCGGGCAGGAGACGGTGGAGGGGAGGGCAGGAGACGGTGGAGGGGAGGGCAGGAGACGGTGGAGGGGAGGGCAGGAGACGGAGGAGGGGAGGGCAGGAGACGGAGGAGGGAGGGCAGGAGACGGTGGAGGGGAGGGAAGGGGACGGTGGAGGGGAGGGAAGGGGACGGTGGAGGGAGGGAAGGGGACGGTGGAGGGGAGGGAAGGGGACGGTGGAGGGGAGGGAAGGGGACGGTGGAGGGGGAGGGAAGGGGACGGTGGAGGGGAGGCAAGGAGACGGTGGAGGGGAGGCAAGGAGACGGTGGAGGGGAGGCAAGGAGACGGGGGAGGGGAGGGAAGCGGACGGGGAGGGGAGGGAAAGGGACGGGGGAGAGGAGGGAATGGAACGGGACGGGGGAGGGAGGGACGCGGACGGGGGAGGGGAGGGACGCGGACGGGGGAGGGGAGGGACGCGGACGGGGGAGAGGAGGGACGCGGACGGGGGAGGGGAGGGACGCGGACGGGGGAGGGAGGGACGCGGACGGGGGAGGGGAGGGACGAGGACGGGGGAGGGGAGGGACGAGGACGGGGGGAGGGGAGGGACGAGGACGGGGGAGGGGAGGGACGAGGACGGGGGAGGGGAGGGACGCGGACGGGGGAGGGGAGGGACGAGGACGGGGGAGGGGAGGGACGAGGACGGGGGAGGGGAGGGACGAGGACGGGGAGGGGAGGGACGCGGACGGGGGAGGGGAGGGACGCGGACGGGGGAGGGGAGGGACGAGGACGGGGGAGGGGAGGGACGAGGACGGGGGAGGGGAGGGACGAGGACGGGGGAAAGGAGGGACGAGGACGGGGAAGGAGGGACGCGGACGGGGGAGGGGAGGGACGCGGACGGGGGAGGGGAGGGACGCGGACGGGGGAGGGGAGGGACGCGGACGGGGGAGGGGAGGGACGCGGACGGGGGAGGGGAGGGACGCGGACGGGGGAGGGGAGGGAATCGGACGGGGGAGGGGAGGGAATCGGACGGGGGGAGGGGAGGGAAGCGGACGGGGGAGGGGAGGGAAGCGGACGGGGGAGGGGAGGGAAGCGGACGGGGAGGGGAGGGAAGCGGACGGGGGAGGGGAGGGAAGCGGACGGGGGAGGGGAGGGAAGCGGACGGAGGAGGGGAGGGAAGCGGACGGAGGAGGGGAGGGAAGCGGACGGTGGATGGAGGGCAGGAGACGGTGGAGGGGAGGGCAGGAGACGGAGGAGGGGAGGGCAGGAGACGGAGGAGGGGAGGGCAGGAGACGGAGGAGGGAGGGCAGGAGACGGAGGAGGGGAGGGCAGGAGACGGGGGAGGGGAGGGCAGGAGACGGGGGAGGGGAGGGATGCGGACGGGGGAGGGGGAGGGAAGCGGACGGGGGAGGGGAGGGAAGCGGACGGGGGAGGGGAGGGAAAGGGACGGGGGAGGGGAGGGAAAGGGACGGGGGAGGGGAGGGAAAGGGACGGGGGAGGGGAGGGAAGCGGACGGAGGAGGGGAGGGCAGGAGACGGAGGAGGGGAGGGAAGCGGACGGGGGAGGGGAGGGCAGGAGACAGAGGAGGGGAGGGATGCGGACGGGGGAGGGGAGGGAAGCGGACGGGGGAGGGGAGGAAGCGGACGGGGGAGGGGAGGGAAAGGGACGGGGGAGGGGAGGGAAAGGACGGGGAGGGGAGGGAAGCGGACGGGGGAAGGGAGGGAAAAGGACGGGGGAGGAGAGGACAGGAGACGGTGGAGGGGAGGGCAGGAGACGGTGGAGGGGAGGGCAGGAGACGGTGGAGGGGAGGGCAGGAGACGGTGGAGGGGAGGGATGGGGACGGTGGAGGAGAGGGAAGGGGACGGTGGAGGAGAGGGAAGGGGGACGGTGGAGGAGAGGGAAGGGGACGGTGGAGGAGAGGGAAGGGGACGGTGAAGGAGAGGGAAGGGGACGGTGGAGGGGCGGGAAGGTGACGGTGGAGGGTAGGGAGGAGACGGGGGAGGGGAGGGAATCGGACGGAGGAGGGGAGGGGATTCAAAGTAACGGGACGGGGGAGGGGAGGGACTCGGACGGGGGAGGGGAGGGACGAGGACGGGGGAGGGGATTCAAAGGAACGGGACGGGGGAGGGGAGGGACGCGGACGGGGGAGGGGAGGGACGCGGGCGGCGGAGGGGGAGGGACGAGGACGGGGGAGGGGAGGACGAGGACGGGGGAGGGGAGGGCGAGGACGGGGGAGGGGAGGGCGAGGACGGGGGAGGGGAGGGACGAGGACGGGGGAGGGGAGGGACGAGGACGGGGGAGGGGAGGGACGAGGACGGGGGAGGGGAGGGACGAGGACGGGGGGAGGGCGGGACGAGGACGGGGGAGGGGCGGGACGAGGACGGGGGAGGGCGCAGACGGGGAGGGGAGGGGCGCGGACGGGGGAGGGGAGGGACGCGGACGGGGGAGGGGAGGGACGCGGACGGGGGAGGGGAGGGACGCGGACGGGGAGGGGAGGACGCGGACGGGGGAGGGGAGGGACGCGGACGGGGGAGGGGAGGGAAGCGGACGGGGGAGGGAAATGGAAGGGGACGGGGGAGGGAATGGAAGGGGACGGGGGAGGGAATGGAAGGGGACGGGGGAGGGAATGGAAGGGGACGGGGGAGGGGAGGGAAGGAAGGGGACAGGGGAGGGGAGGTAATGGAAGTGGACGGGTGAGGGGAGGGAATGAGACTGTGGAGGGGAGGGAAGGGAAGGGGACGTGGGAGGGGAGGGAAGGGAAGGGAATGTTTGGGGACGGGGAGGGGAGGGAATGGAAGGGGACGGAGGAGGGAAGGGAATCGGACGGGGAGGGGAGGGAAGCGGACGGGGGAGGGGAGGGAAGCGGACGGGGGAGGGGAGGGAAGCAGACGGGGGAGGGGAGGGAAGCGGACGGGGGAGGGGAGGGAAGCGGACGGGGGAGTGGAGGGAAGCGACGGGGGAGGGGAGGGAAGGGGACGGGGGAGGGGAGGGAAGGGGACTGGGAGGAGTGGAAGGAGACGGGGGAGGAGTGGAAGGAGACGGGGAGGAGTGGGAAGGAGACGGGGGAGGAGTGGGAAGGAGACGGGGGGAGGAGTGGAAGGAGACGGGGGAGGAGTGGGAAGGAGACGGGGGAGGAGAGGGAAGGAGACGGGGGAGGAGAGGGAAGGAGACGGGGGAGGAGAGGGAAGGAGACGGGGGAGGAGAGGAAGGAGACGGGGGAGGAGAGGGAAGGAGACGGGGAGGAGAGGGAAGGAGACGGGGGAGGAGTGGGAAGGAGACGGGGGAGGAGTGGGAAGGAGACGGGGGGAGGAGTGGGAAGGAGACGGGGGAGGAGTGGGAAGGAGACGGGGGGAGGAGTGGGAAGGAGACGGGGAGGAGTGGGAAGGAGACGGGGGAGAGTGGGAAGGAGACGGAGGAGGAGAGGGATGGAGACGGGGGGAGGAGAGGGATGGAGACGGGGGAGGAGAGGGATGGAGACGGGGGAGGAGAGGGATGGAGACGGGGGAGGAGAGGGATGGAGACGGGAGAAGAGAAGGATGGAGACGGGGGAGGAGACGGGGGAGGAGAGGGAAGGAGACGGGGGAGGAGAGGGAAGGAGACGGGGGAGGAGAGGGAAGGAGACGGGGGAGGAGAGGAAGGAGACGGGGGAGGAGAGGGAAGGAGACGGGGGAGGAGAGGGAAGGAGACGGGGGAGGGGGAGGGAAGGAGACGGGGAGGGGAGGGAAGGAGACGGGGGAGGGGAGGGAAGGAGACGGGGGAGGGGAGGGGAGGAGACGGGGGAGGGAGGGAAGGAGACGGGGGAGGGGAGGGAAGGAGACGGGGGAGGGGAGGGAAGGAGACGGGGGAGGGGAGATGAGGGGAGATAAGGAGACGGGGGAGGGGAGGGAAGGAGACGGGGGAGGGGAGGGAAGGAGACGGGGGAGGGGAGGGAAGGAGACGGGGGAGGGGGATGAAGCTAGACGGGGGAGGGGGATGAAGTTCGACGGGGGAGGGGATGAAGTTCGACGGGGGAGGGGATGAAGTTCGACGGGGGAGGGGTTGAAGGGCGACGGGGGAGGGGATGAAGGGCGACGGGGAGGGATGAAGGGCGAAGGGGGAGGGGATGAAGGGCGAAGGGGGAGGGGATGAAGGGCGAAGGGGGAGGGGATGAAGGGCGAAGGGGGAGGGGATGAAGGGCGAAGGGGGAGGGGATGAAGGGCGAAGGGGGAGGGGTTGAAGGGCGACGGGGGAGGGGAGGGAAGGGCGACGGGGGAGGGGAGGGAAGGGCGACGGGGGAGGGGAGGGAAGGGCGACGGGGGAGGGGAGGGAAGGGCGACGGGGGAGGGGATGAAGGGAGACGGGGGAGGGGATGAAGGGAGACGGGGGAGGGGATGAAGGGAGACGGGGGAGGGGATGAAGGGAGACGGGGGAGGGGATGAAGGGAGACGGGGGAGGGGATGAAGGGAGACGGGGGAGGGGAGGGAATGGTAGGGGACGGGGGAGGGGAGGGAAGGAGACGGTGGAGAGGAGGGATGGAGACGGGGGAGGGGAGGTAAGGGGACGGGGGAGGGGAGGGGACGGGGGAGGGGAGGGAAGGAGACGGGGGGGGAGGGAAGGAGACGGGGGGGGGAGGGAAGGGCGACGGGGGAGGGGATTAAGGGAGACGGGGGAGGGGATGAAGGGAGGCGAGGGAGGGGAGGGAATGGTATGGGACGGGGGAGGGGAGGGAAGGAGACGGTGGAGAGGAGGGATGGAGACGGGGGAGGGGAGGGGAGGGGACGGGGGAGTGGAGGAAGGAGACGGGGGAGGGGAGGGAAGGAGACGGGGGAGGGGAGGGGAAGGAGACGGGGGAGGGGAGGGAAGGAGACGGGGGAGGGGAGGGAAGGAGAACGGGGGAGGGGATGAAGTTCGACGGGGGAGGGGATGAAGTTCGACGGGGGAGGGGATGAAGTTCGACGGGGGAGGGGGATGAAGGGTGACGGGGAGGGGATGAAGTTCGACGGGGGAGGGGATGAAGTTCGACGGGGGGAGGGGATGAAGGGTGACGGGGAAGGGGATGAAGGGTGACGGGGAGGGGATGAAGGGTGACGGGGAAGGGGATGAAGGGTGACGGGGAGGGGATGAAGGGTGACGGGGGAGGGGATGAAGGGTGACGGGGAAGGGGATGAAGGGTGACGGGGGAGGGGATGAAGGGTGACGGGGAGGGGATGAAGGGTGACGGGGAGGGGATGAAGGGTGACGGGGAGGGGATGAAGTTCGACGGGGAGGGGATGAAGGGTGACGGGGAGGGGATGAAGGGTGACGGGGGAGGGGATGAAGGGTGACGGGGAAGGGGATGAAGGGTGACGGGGAGGGATGAAGGGTGACGGGGAGGGGATGAAGGGTGACGGGGAAGGGGATGAAGTGTGACGGGGAAGGGGATGAAGTGTGACGGGGGAGGGGATGAAGGGTGACGGGGAGGGGATGAAGGGTGACGGGGGAGGGGATGAAGGGTGACGGGGGAGGGGATGAAGTTCGACGGGGAGGGGATGAAGGGTGACGGGGAGGGGATGAAGGGCGACGGGGGGGGGGGGGATGAAGGGTGACGGGGGAGGGGATAAAGGGTGACGGGGGAGGGGATGAAGGGTGACGGGGAGGGGATGAAGGGTGACGGGGAGGGGATTGAAGGGTGACGGGGGAGGGGATGAAGGGTGACGGGGGAGGGGATGAAGGGTGACGGGGGAGGGGATGAAGGGTGACGGGG
Organism: Heterodontus francisci; assembly: GCF_036365525.1. Lineage (NCBI taxonomy): Eukaryota > Metazoa > Chordata > Chondrichthyes > Heterodontiformes > Heterodontidae > Heterodontus > Heterodontus francisci. The sequence goes on along the minus strand of NW_027140708.1, from coordinate 65,964 downwards.
GAGGGGATGAAGTTCGACGGGGAGGGGATGAAGGGTGACGGGGAGGGGATGAAGGGCGACGGGGAGGGGATGAAGGGCGACGGGGAGGGGATGAAGGGCGACGGGGGGGGGGGATGAAGGGTGACGGGGGGGGGGGGATGAAGGGTGACGGGGGGGGGGGATGAAGGGTGACGGGGAGGGGATGAAGGGCGACGGGGGAGGGGGATGAAGGGCGACGGGGGGGGGGGGGATGAAGGGTGACGGGGGGGGGGGGGATGAAGGGTGACGGGGGGGGGGGGGGGATGAAGGGTGACGGGGAAGGGGATGAAGGGTGACGGGGAAGGGGATGAAGGGTGACGGGGAGGGGATGAAGGGGCGACGGGGGGGGGGGGATAAGGGTGACGGGGGGGGGGGGATGAAGGGTGACGGGGAGGGATGAAGTTCGACGGGGGAGGGGATGAAGTTCGACGGGGGAGGGGATGAAGTTCGACGGGGGAGGGGATGAAGGGTGACGGGGAGGGGAGGGAAGGGGACGGTGGAGGGGAGGGAAGGGGACGGTGGAGGGGAGGGAAGGGGACGGTGGAGGGGAGGCAAGGAGACGGTGGAGGGGAGGCAAGGAGACGGTGGAGGGGAGGCAAGGAGACGGGGGAGGGGAGGGAAGCGGACGGGGGAGGGGAGGGAAAGGGACGGGGGAGAGGAGGGAATGGAACGGGACGGGGGAGGGGAGGGACGCGGACGGGGGAGGGGAGGACAGGAGACGGTGGAGGGGAGGGCAGGAGACGGTGGAGGGGAGGGCAGGAGACGGTGGAGGGGAGGGCAGGAGACGGTGGAGGGGAGGGCAGGAGACGGAGGAGGGGAGGGCAGGAGACGGTGGAGGGGAGGGAAGGGGACGGTGGAGGGGAGGGAAGGGGACGGTGGAGGGGAGGGAAGGGGACGGTGGAGGGGAGGGAAGGGGACGGTGGAGGGGAGGGAAGGGGACGGTGGAGGGGAGGCAAGGAGACGGTGGAGGGGAGGCAAGGAGACGGTGGAGGGGAGGCAAGGAGACGGGGGAGGGGAGGGAAGCGGACGGGGGAGGGGAGGGAAAGGGACGGGGGAGAGGAGGGAATGGAACGGGACGGGGGAGGGGAGGGACGCGGACGGGGGAGGGGAGGGACGCGGACGGGGGAGGGGAGGGACGCGGACGGGGAGGGGAGGGACGCGGACGGGGGAGGGGAGGGACGCGGACGGGGGAGGGGAGGGACGAGGACGGGGGAGGGGAGGGACGAGGACGGGGGAGGGGAGGGACGCGGACGGGGGAGGGGAGGGACGCGGACGGGGGAGGGGAGGGACGCGGACGGGGGAGGGGAGGGACGCGGACGGGGGAGGGGAGGGACGAGGACGGGGGAGGGGAGGGACGAGGACGGGGGAAGGGAGGGACGCGGACGGGGGAGGGGAGGGACGCGGACGGGGGAGGGGAGGGACGCGGACGGGGGAGGGGAGGGACGCGGACGGGGGAGGGGAGGGACGCGGACGGGGGAGGGGAGGGACGCGGACGGGGGAGGGGAGGGAATCGGACGGGGGAGGGGAGGGAATCGGACGGGGGAGGGGAGGGAATCGGACGGGGGAGGGGAGGGAATCGGACGGGGGAGGGGAGGGAAGCGGACGGGGGAGGGGAGGGAAGCGGACGGGGGAGGGGAGGGAAGCGGACGGGGGAGGGGAGGGAAGCGGACGGGGGAGGGGAGGGAAGCGGACGGAGGAGGGGAGGGAAGCGGACGGAGGAGGGGAGGGAAGGGGACGGTGGATGGGAGGGCAGGAGACGGTGGAGGGGAGGGCAGGAGACGGAGGAGGGGAGGGCAGGAGACGGAGGAGGGGAGGGCAGGAGACGGAGGAGGGGAGGGCAGGAGACGGAGGAGGGGAGGGCAGGAGACGGAGGAGGGGAGGGCAGGAGACGGAGGAGGGGAGGGCAGGAGACGGGGGAGGGGAGGGCAGGAGACGGGGGAGGGGAGGGATGCGGACGGGGGAGGGGAGGGAAGCGGACGGGGGAGGGGAGGGAAGCGGACGGGGGAGGGGAGGGAAAGGGACGGGGGAGGGGAGGGAAAGGGACGGGGGAGGGGAGGGAAAGGGACGGAGGAGGGGAGGGCAGGAGACGGAGGAGGGGAGGGAATGGTAGGGGACGGGGGAGGGGAGGGAAGGAGACGGTGGAGAGGAGGGATGGAGACGGGGGAGGGGAGGTAAGGGGACGGGGGAGGGGAGGGGACGGGGGAGGGGAGGGAAGGAGACGGGGGGGGAGGGAAGGAGACGGGGGGGGGAGGGAAGGGCGACGGGGGAGGGGATTAAGGGAGACGGGGGAGGGGATGAAGGGAGGCGAGGGAGGGGAGGGAATGGTATGGGACGGGGGAGGGGAGGGAAGGAGACGGTGGAGAGGAGGGATGGAGACGGGGGAGGGGAGGGGAGGGGACGGGGGAGGGGAGGGAAGGAGACGGGGGAGGGGAGGGAAGGAGACGGGGGAGGGGAGGGAAGGAGACGGGGGAGGGGAGGGAAGGAGACGGGGGAGGGGAGGGAAGGAGACGGGGGAGGGGAGGGAAGGAGACGGGGGAGGGGATGAAGTTCGACGGGGGAGGGGATGAAGTTCGACGGGGAGGGGATGAAGGGTGACGGGGGAGGGGATGAAGGGTGACGGGGGGGGGATGAAGGGTGACGGGGAGGGGATGAAGTTCGACGGGGAGGGGATGAAGGGTGACGGGGAGGGGATGAAGGGTGACGGGGGAGGGGATGAAGGGTGACGGGGGAGGGGATGAAGGGTGACGGGGGAGGGGATGAAGGGTGACGGGGGAGGGGATGAAGTTCGACGGGGAGGGGATGAAGGGTGACGGGGGAGGGGATGAAGGGTGACGGGGGAGGGGATGAAGGGTGACGGGGGAGGGGATGAAGGGTGACGGGGGGGGGATGAAGTTCGACGGGAGGGGATGAAGGGTGACGGGGAGGGGATGAAGTTCGACGGGGAGGGGATGAAGGGTGACGGGGGAGGGGATGAAGGGTGACGGGGAGGGGATGAAGGGTGACGGGGGAGGGGATGAAGGGTGACGGGGAGGGGATGAAGGGTGACGGGGGGGGGATGAAGGGTGACGGGGAGGGGATGAAGGGTGACGGGGGGGGGATGAAGTTCGACGGGGAGGGGATGAAGGGTGACGGGGGAGGGATGAAGTTCGACGGGGAGGGGATGAAGGGTGACGGGGAGGGGATGAAGGGTGACGGGGGAGGGGATGAAGGGTGACGGGGAGGGGATGAAGGGTGACGGGGGAGGGGATGAAGGGTGACGGGGAGGGGATGAAGTTCGACGGGGAGGGGATGAAGGGTGACGGGGGAGGGGATGAAGGGTGACGGGGGAGGGGATGAAGGGTGACGGGGGAGGGGATGAAGGGTGACGGGGAAGGGGATGAAGGGTGACGGGGAAGGGGATGAAGGGTGACGGGGGAGGGGATGAAGGGTGACGGGGGAGGGGATGAAGGGTGACGGGGGAGGGGATGAAGGGTGACGGGGAAGGGGATGAAGGGTGACGGGGAGGGGATGAAGTTCGACGGGGGGGGGATGAAGTTCGACGGGGAGGGGATGAAGGGTGACGGGGGAGGGGATGAAGGGTGACGGGGGAGGGGATGAAGGGTGACGGGGAGGGGATGAAGGGTGACGGGGGAGGGGATGAAGGGTGACGGGGAAGGGGATGAAGGGTGACGGGGAGGGGATGAAGGGTGACGGGGAGGGGATGAAGGGCGACGGGGGGGGGGGGGGGATGAAGGGTGACGGGGGGGGGGGGGATGAAGGGTGACGGGGAGGGGATGAAGGGTGACGGGGGAGGGGATGAGGGTGACGGGGGAGGGGATGAAGTTCGACGGGGGAGGGGATGAAGTTCGACGGGGGAGGGGATGAAGTTCGACGGGGAGGGGATGAAGTTCGACGGGGGAGGGGATGAAGGGTGACGGGGAAGGGGATGAAGGGTGACGGGGGGAGGGGGGATGAAGGGTGACGGGGAGGGGATGAAGGGTGACGGGGGGGGGGGGATGAAGGGTGACGGGGAGGGGATGAAGGGTGACGGGGAAGGGGATGAAGGGTGACGGGGAAGGGGATGAAGGGTGACGGGGGGGGGGATGAAGGGTGACGGGGAAGGGGATGAAGGGTGACGGGGGGAGGGGGGATGAAGGGTGACGGGGAGGGGATGAAGGGTGACGGGGAGGGGATGAAGGGTGACGGGGGAGGGGATGAAGGGTGACGGGGGGGGGATGAAGGGTGACGGGGAAGGGGATGAAGGGTGACGGGGGAGGGGATGAAGGGTGACGGGGAGGGGATGAAGGGTGACGGGGGGGGGGGATGAAGGGTGACGGGGAGGGGATGAAGGGTGACGGGGAGGGGATGAAGGGTGACGGGGGGGGGGGGGGGATGAAGGGTGACGGGGAGGGGATGAAGGGCGACGGGGGGGGGGGGGATGAAGGGTGACGGGGGGGGGGATGAAGGGTGACGGGGAGGGGATGAAGGGTGACGGGGGGGGGGGGGATGAAGGGTGACGGGGAAGGGATGAAGGGTGACGGGGAGGGGATGAAGGGCGACGGGGGGGGGGGGGATGAAGGGTGACGGGGGGGGGGGGATGAAGGGTGACGGGGAGGGGATGAAGGGTGACGGGGGGGGGGGGATGAAGGGTGACGGGGAAGGGGATGAAGGGTGACGGGGAGGGGATGAAGTTCGACGGGGAGGGGATGAAGTTCGACGGGGGAGGGATGAAGTTCGACGGGGGAGGGGATGAAGGGTGACGGGGAGGGGATGAAGTTCGACGGGGAGGGGATGAAGGGTGACGGGGAGGGGATGAAGGGTGACGGGGGAGGGGATGAAGGGTGACGGGGGAGGGGAGGGAATCGGACGGGGGAGGGGAGGGAATCGGACGGGGAGGGGTGGGAAGCTGACGGGGGTGGGGAGGGAACGGACGGGGGAGGGGAGGGAAGGGGACGGGGGAGGGGAGGGAAGGGGACGGGGGAGGGGAGGGAAAGGGACGGGGGAGGGGAGGGAAAGGGACGGGGGAGGGGAGGGAAGGGGACGGGGGAGGGGAGGACAGGAGACGGTGGAGGGGCGGGCAGGAGACGGTGGAGGGGAGGGCAGGAGACGGTGGAGGGGAGGGCAGGAGACGGTGGAGGGGAGGGCAGGAGACGGTGGAGGGGAGGGCAGGAGACGGAGGAGGGGAGGGCAGGAGACGGAGGAGGGAGGGCAGGAGACGGTGGAGGGGAGGACGGTGGAGGGGAGGGAAGGGGACGGTGGAGGGGAGGGAAGGGGACGGTGGAGGGGAGGGAAGGGGACGGTGGAGGGGAGGGAAGGGGACGGTGGAGGGGAGGCAAGGAGACGGTGGAGGGGAGGCAAGGAGACGGGGGAGGGGAGGGAAGCGGACGGGGGAGGGGAGGGAAAGGGACGGGGGAGAGGAGGGAATGGAATGGGACGGGGGAGGGGAGGGACGCGGACGGGGGAGGGGAGGGACGCGGACGGGGGAGGGGAGGGACGCGGACGGGGGAGGGGAGGGACGCGGACGGGGGAGGGGAGGGACGAGGACGGGGGAGGGGAGGGACGAGGACGGGGGAGGGGAGGGACGAGGACGGGGGAGGGGAGGGACGCGGACGGGGGAGGGGAGGGACGCGGACGGGGGAGGGGAGGGACGAGGACGGGGGAGGGGAGGGACGAGGACGGGGGAAGGGAGGGACGCGGACGGGGGAGGGGAGGGACGCGGACGGGGGAGGGGAGGGACGCGGACGGGGGAGGGGAGGGACGCGGACGGGGGAGGGGAGGGACGCGGACGGGGGAGGGAGGGACGCGGACGGGGAGGGGAGGGACGCGGACGGGGGAGGGGAGGGAATCGGACGGGGGAGGGGAGGGAATCGGACGGGGGAGGGGAGGGAAGCGGACGGGGGAGGGGAGGGAAGCGGACGGGGGAGGGGAGGGAAGCGGACGGGGGAGGGAGGGAAGCGGACGGGGGAGGGGAGGGAAGCGGACGGAGGAGGGGAGGGAAGCGGACGGAGGAGGGGAGGGAAGGGGACGGTGGATGGGAGGGCAGGAGACGGTGGAGGGGAGGGCAGGAGACGGAGGAGGGGAGGGCAGGAGACGGAGGAGGGGAGGGCAGGAGACGGAGGAGGGGAGGGCAGGAGACGGAGGAGGGGAGGGCAGGAGACGGAGGAGGGGAGGGCAGGAGACGGAGGAGGGGAGGGCAGGAGACGGGGGAGGGGAGGGCAGGAGACGGGGGAGGGGAGGGCAGGAGACGGGGGAGGGGAGGGATGCGGACGGGGGAGGGGAGGGAAGCGGACGGGGGAGGGGAGGGAAGCGGACGGGGGAGGGGAGGGAAGCGGACGGGGGAGGGGAGGGAAAGGGACGGGGGAGGGGAGGGAAAGGGACGGGGGAGGGGAGGGAAGCGGACGGAGGAGGGGAGGGCAGGAGACGGAGGAGGGGAGGGAAGCGGACGGGGGAGGGGAGGGCAGGAGACAGAGGAGGGGAGGGATGCGGACGGGGGAGGGGAGGGAAGCGGACGGGGGAGGGGAGGGAAGCGGACGGGGGAGGGGAGGGAAGCGGACGGGGGAGGGGAGGGAAAGGGACGGGGAGGGGAGGGAAGCGGACGGGGGAGGGGAGGGAAAGGGACGGGGGAGGGGAGGGAAGCGGACGGAGGTGGGGAGGGAAGCGGACGGGGGAGGGGAGGGAAAGGGACGGGGGAGGGGAGGGAAGCGGACGGGGGAGGGGAGGGAAAGGGACGGGGGAGGGGAGGGAAAGGGACGGGGGAGGGGAGGGAAAGGGACGGGGGAGGGGAGGGAAAGGGACGGGGGAGGGGAGGGAAAGGGACGGGGGAGGGGAGGGAAAAGGACGGGGGAGGGGAGGGAAAAGGACGGGGGAGGAGAGGACAGGAGACGGTGGAGGGGAGGGCAGGAGACGGTGGAGGGGAGGGCAGGAGACGGTGGAGGGGAGGGATGGGGACGGTGGAGGAGAGGGAAGGGGACGGTGGAGGAGAGGGAAGGGGACGGTGGAGGAGAGGGAAGGGGACGGTGGAGGAGAGGGAAGGGGACGGTGAAGAGAGGGAAGGGGACGGTGAAGGAGAGGGAAGGGGACGGTGAAGGAGAGGGAAGGGGACGGTGGAGGGGCGGGAAGGTCACGGTGGAGGGTAGGGAAGGAGACGGGGGAGGGGAGGGAATCGGACGGAGGAGGGGAGGGGATTCAAAGTAACGGGACGGGGGAGGGGAGGGACTCGGACGGGGGAGGGGAGGGACGAGGACGGGGGAGGGGATTCAAAGGAACGGGACGGGGGAGGGGAGGGACGCGGACGGGGGAGGGGAGGGACGCGGGCGGCGGAGGGGAGGGACGAGGACGGGGGAGGGGAGGGACGAGGACGGGGGAGGGGAGGGCGAGGACGGGGGAGGGGAGGGCGAGGACGGGGGAGGGGAGGGACGAGGACGGGGGAGGGGAGGGACGAGGACGGGGGAGGGGAGGACGAGGACGGGGGAGGGGCGGGACGAGGACGGGGGAGGGGCGGGACGAGGACGGGGGAGGGGCGCAGACGGGGGAGGGGAGGGGCGCGGACGGGGGAGGGGAGGGGCGCGGACGGGGGAGGGGAGGGGCGCGGACGGGGGAGGGGAGGGGCGCGGACGGGGGAGGGGAGGGACGCGGACGGGGGAGGGGAGGGACGCGGACGGGGGAGGGGAGGGACGCGGACGGGGGAGGGGAGGGACGCGGACGGGGGAGGGGAGGGACGCGGACGGGGGAGGGGAGGGACGCGGACGGGGGAGGGAGGGACGCGGACGGGGGAGGGGAGGGAAGCGGACGGGGGAGGGGAGGGAAGCGGACGGGGGAGGGAATGGAAGGGGACGGGGGAGGGGAGGGACGCGGACGGGGGAGGGAATGGAAGGGGACGGGGAGGGATGGAAGGGACGGGGGAGGGAATGGAAGGGGACGGGGGAGGGAATGGAAGGGGACGGGGGAGGGGAGGGAATGGAAGGGGACAGGGGAGGGGAGGTAATGGAAGTGGACAGGTGAGGGGAGGGAATGAGACTGTGGAGGGGAGGGAAGGGAAGGGGACGTGGGAGGGGAGGGAAGCGGACGGGGGAGTGGAGGGAAGCGGACGGGGGAGGGGAGGGAAGGGGACGGGGGAGGGGAGGAAGGGACGGGGAGAGTGGGAAGGAGACGGGGAGGAGTGGGAAGGAGACGGGGGAGGAGAGGGAAGGAGACGGGGGAGGAGTGGGAAGGAGACGGGGGAGGAGTGGGAAGGAGACGGGGGAGGAGAGGGATGGAGACGGGGGAGGAGTGGGAAGGAGACGGGGGAGGAGTGGGAAGGAGACGGGGGAGGAGTGGGAAGGAGACGGGGGAGAGTGGGAAGGAGACGGGGGAGGAGTGGGAAGGAGACGGGGGAGGAGAGGGAAGGAGACGGGGAGGAGAGGGATGGAGACGGGGGAGGAGAGGGAAGGAGACGGGGGAGGAGAGGGAAGGAGACGGGGGAGGAGAGGGAAGGAGACGGGGGAGGAGTGGGAAGGAGACTGGGGAGGAGAGGGATGGAGACGGGGGAGGAGAGGGAAGGAGACGGGGGAGGAGAGGGAAGGAGACGGGGGAGGAGAGGGAAGGAGACGGGGGAGGAGAGGGAAGGAGACGGGGGAGGAGAGGGATGGAGACGGGGGAGGAGAGGGATGGAGACGGGGGAGGAGAGGAAGGAGACGGGGAGGAGAGGGAAGGAGACGGGGGAGGAGAGGGAAGGAGACGGGGGAGGAGAGGGATGGAGACGGGGGAGGAGAGGGATGGAGACGGGGGAGGAGAGGGAAGGAGACGGGGGAGGAGAGGGATGGAGACGGGGGAGGAGACGGAGGAGGAGAGGGAAGGAGACGGGGGAGGAGAGGGATGGAGACGGGGGAGGAGACGGAGGAGGAGAGGGATGGAGACGGGGGAGGAGAGGGATGGAGACGGGGGAGGAGAGGGAAGGAGACGGGGGAGGAGAGGGATGGAGACGGGGAGGAGAGGGATGGAGACGGGGGAGGAGAGGGAAGGAGACGGGGGAGGAGAGGGATGGAGACGGGGAGGAGACGGAGGAGGAGAGGGAAGGAGACGGGGGAGGAGAGGGAAGGAGACGGGGGAGGAGAGGGAAGGAGACGGGGGAGGAGAGGGAAGGAGACGGGGGAGGAGAGGAAGGAGACGGGGGAGGAGAGGGATGGAGACGGGGAGGAGAGGGATGGAGACGGGGAGGAGAGGGAAGGAGACGGGGAGGAGAGGGATGGAGACGGGGGAGGAGAGGGAAGGAGACGGGGGAGGAGAGGGAAGGAGACGGGGGAGGAGAGGGAAGGAGACGGGGGAGGAGTGGGAAGGAGACGGGGGAGGAGTGGGAAGGAGACGGGGGAGAGTGGGAAGGAGACGGGGGAGGAGTGGGAAGGAGACGGGGGAGGAGAGGGATGGAGACGGGGGAGGAGTGGGAAGGAGACGGGGGAGGAGTGGGAAGGAGACGGGGGAGGAGTGGGAAGGAGACGGGGGAGAGTGGGAAGGAGACGGGGGAGGAGTGGGAAGGAGACGGGGGAGGAGAGGGAAGGAGACGGGGGAGGAGAGGGATGGAGACGGGGGAGGAGAGGGATGGAGACGGGGGAGAGTGGGAAGGAGACGGGGGAGGAGTGGGAAGGAGACGGGGGAGGAGAGGGAAGGAGACGGGGGAGGAGAGGGAAGGAGACGGGGGAGGAGAGGGAAGGAGACGGGGGAGGAGAGGGAAGGAGACGGGGGAGGAGAGGGAAGGAGACGGGGGAGGAGTGGGAAGGAGACTGGGGAGGAGAGGGATGGAGACGGGGGAGGAGAGGGAAGGAGACGGGGGAGGAGAGGGAAGGAGACGGGGGAGGAGAGGGAAGGAGACGGGGGAGGAGTGGGAAGGAGACTGGGGAGGAGAGGGAAGGAGACGGGGGAGAGTGGGAAGGAGACGGGGGAGGAGAAGGATGGAGACGGGGGAGGAGTGGGAAGGAGACGGGGGAGGAGTGGGAAGGAGACGGGGGAGGAGTGGGAAGGAGACGGGGGAGAGTGGGAAGGAGACGGGGGAGGAGTGGGAAGGAGACGGGGGAGGAGAGGGAAGGAGACGGGGGAGGAGAGGGATGGAGACGGGGGAGGAGAGGGATGGAGACGGGGGAGAGTGGGAAGGAGACGGGGGAGGAGTGGGAAGGAGACGGGGGAGGAGAGGGAAGGAGACGGGGGAGGAGAGGGAAGGAGACGGGGGAGGAGAGGGAAGGAGACGGGGGAGGAGAGGGAAGGAGACGGGGGAGGAGAGGGAAGGAGACGGGGGAGGAGTGGGAAGGAGACTGGGGAGGAGAGGGATGGAGACGGGGGAGGAGAGGGAAGGAGACGGGGGAGGAGAGGGAAGGAGACGGGGGAGGAGAGGGAAGGAGACGGGGGAGGAGAGGGAAGGAGACGGGGGAGGAGAGGGAAGGAGACGGGGGAGGAGAGGGAAGGAGACGGGGGAGGAGAGGGAAGGAGACGGGGGAGGAGAGGGATGGAGACGGGGGAGGAGAGGGAAGGAGACGGGGGAGGAGAGGGAAGGAGACGGGGGAGGAGAGGGATGGAGACGGGGGAGGAGAGGGAAGGAGACGGGGGAGGAGAGGGATGGAGACGGGGGAGGAGAGGGAAGGAGACGGGGGAGGAGAGGGAAGGAGACGGGGGAGGAGAGGGATGGAGACGGGGGAGGAGAGGGATGGAGACGGGGGAGGAGAGGGAAGGAGACGGGGGAGGAGAGGGATGGAGACGGGGGAGGGGAGGGATGGAGACGGGGGAGGAGAAGGATGGAGACGGGGGAGGAGAGGGATGGAGACGGGGGAGGGGAGGGAAGGAGACGGGGGAGGAGAGGGAAGGAGACGGGGGAGGAGAGGGATGGAGACGGGGGAGGAGAGGGAAGGAGACTGGGGAGGAGAGGGATGGAGACGGGGGAGGGGAGGGATGGAGACGGGGGAGGAGAAGGATGGAGACGGGGGAGGAGAGGGATGGAGACGGGGGAGGGGAGGGATGGAGACGGGGGAGGAGAGGGATGGAGACGGGGGAGGGGAGGGATGGAGACGGGGGAGGAGAAGGATGGAGACGGGGGAGGAGAGGGATGGAGACGGGGGAGGGGAGGGAAGGAGACGGGGGAGGAGAGGGAAGGAGACGGGGGAGGAGAGGGATGGAGACGGGGGAGGAGTGGGAAGGAGACTGGGGAGGAGAGGGATGGAGACGGGGGAGGAGAGGGAAGGAGACGGGGGAGGAGAGGGAAGGAGACGGGGGAGGAGAGGGAAGGAGACGGGGGAGGAGAGGGAAGGAGACGGGGGAGGAGAGGGAAGGAGACGGGGGAGGAGAGGGAAGGAGACGGGGGAGGAGAAGGATGGAGACGGGGGAGGAGAGGGATGGAGACGGGGGAGGAGAGGGAAGGAGACGGGGGAGGAGAGGGATGGAGACGGGGGAGGAGAGGGATGGAGACGGGGGAGGAGAGGGATGGAGACGGGGGAGGAGACGGATGGAGACGGGGGAGGAGAGGGATGGAGACGGGGGAGGAGAGGGAAGGAGACGGGGGAGGAGAGGGAAGGAGACGGGGGAGGAGAGGGATGGAGACGGGGGAGGAGAGGGATGGAGACGGGGGAGGAGAGGGAAGGAGACGGGGGAGGAGAAGGATGGAGACGGGGGAGGAGAGGGAAGGAGACGGGGGAGGAGAAGGATGGAGACGGGGGAGGAGAGGGAAGGAGACGGGGGAGGAGAGGGAAGGAGACGGGGGAGGAGAGGGAAGGAGACGGGGGAGGAGAGGGATGGAGACGGAGGAGGAGAGGGATGGAGACGGGGGAGGAGAGGGATGGAGACGGGGGAGGAGAGGGAAGGAGACGGGGGAGGAGAGGGATGGAGACGGAGGAGGAGAGGGAAGGAGACGGGGGAGGAGAGGGATGGAGACGGAGGAGGAGAGGGAAGGAGACGGGGGAGGAGAGGGAAGGAGACGGGGGAGGAGAGGGAAGGAGACGGGGGAGGAGAGGGAAGGAGACGGGGGAGGAGAGGGATGGAGACGGGGGAGGAGAGGGAAGGAGACGGGGGAGGAGAGGGAAGGAGACGGGGGAGGAGAGGGAAGGAGACGGGGGAGGAGAGGGATGGAGACGGAGGAGGAGAGGGATGGAGACGGGGGAGGAGAGGGATGGAGACGGAGGAGGAGAAGGATGGAGACGGGGGAGGAGAGGGATGGAGACGGGGGAGGAGAGGGATGGAGACGGGGGAGGAGAGGGATGGAGACGGGGGAGGAGAGGGAAGGAGACGGGGGAGGAGAGGGAAGGAGACGGGGGAGGAGAGGGAAGGAGACGGGGGAGGAGAGGGATGGAGACGGGGGAGGAGAGGGATGGAGACGGAGGAGGAGAAGGATGGAGACGGGGGAGGAGAGGGAAGGAGACGGGGGAGGAGAGGGAAGGAGACGGGGGAGGAGAGGGAAGGAGACGGGGGAGGAGAGGGAAGGAGACGGGGGAGGAGAGGGAAGGAGACGGGGGAGGAGAGGGATGGAGACGGGGGAGGAGAGGGATGGAGACGGGGGAGGAGAGGGAAGGAGACGGGGGAGGAGAGGGAAGGAGACGGGGGAGGAGAGGGAAGGAGACGGGGGAGGAGACGGGGGAGGAGACGGGGGAGGAGACGGGGGAGGAGACGGGGGAGGAGACGGGGGAGGAGACGGGGGAGGAGAGGGAAGGAGACGGGGGAGGAGAGGGATGGAGACGGGGGAGGAGAGGGAAGGAGACGGGGGAGGAGAGGGAAGGAGACGGGGGAGGAGAGGGATGGAGACGGGGAGGAGAGGGAAGGAGACGGGGGAGGAGAGGGAAGGAGACGGGGGAGGAGAGGGAAGGAGACGGGGGAGGAGAGGGAAGGAGACGGGGGAGGAGAGGGAAGGAGACGGGGGAGGAGAGGGAAGGAGACGGGGGAGGAGAGGGAAGGAGACGGGGGAGGAGAGGGAAGGAGACGGGGGAGGAGAGGGATGGAGACGGGGGAGGAGAGGGAAGGAGACGGGGGAGGAGAGGGAAGGAGACGGGGGAGGAGAGGGAAGGAGACGGGGGAGGAGAGGGAAGGAGACGGGTGAGGAGAGGGATGGAGACGGGGGAGGAGAGGGAAGGAGACGGGGGAGGAGAGGGATGGAGACGGGGGAGGAGAGGGAAGGAGACGGGGGAGGAGAGGGATGGAGACGGGGGAGGAGAGGGAAGGAGACGGGGGAGGAGAGGGAAGGAGACGGGGGAGGAGAGGGAAGGAGACGGGGGAGGAGAGGGAAGGAGACGGGGGAGGAGAGGGAAGGAGACGGGGGAGGAGAGGGATGGAGACGGGGGAGGAGAGGGAAGGAGACGGGGGAGGAGAGGGATGGAGACGGGGGAGGAGAGGGAAGGAGACGGGGGAGGAGAGGGAAGGAGACGGGGGAGGAGAGGGAAGGAGACGGGGGAGGAGAGGGAAGGAGACGGGGGAGGAGAGGGATGGAGACGGGGGAGGAGAGGGAAGGAGACGGGGGAGGAGAGGGAAGGAGACGGGGGAGGAGAGGGAAGGAGACGGGGGAGGAGAGGGAAGGAGACGGGGGAGGAGAGGGAAGGAGACGGGGGAGGAGAGGGATGGAGACGGGGGAGGAGAGGGAAGGAGACGGGGGAGGAGAGGGAAGGAGACGGGGGAGGAGAGGGATGGAGACGGGGGAGGAGAGGGAAGGAGACGGGGGAGGAGAGGGAAGGAGACGGGGGAGGAGAGGGAAGGAGACGGGGGAGGAGAGGGAAGGAGACGGGGGAGGAGAGGGAAGGAGACGGGGGAGGAGAGGGATGGAGACGGGGGAGGAGAGGGAAGGAGACGGGGGAGGAGAGGGATGGAGACGGGGGAGGAGAGGGAAGGAGACGGGGGAGGAGAGGGAAGGAGACGGGGGAGGAGAGGGATGGAGACGGGGGAGGGGAGGGATGGAGACGGGGGAGGAGAGGGATGGAGACGGGGGAGGAGAGGGATGGAGACGGGGGAGGGGAGGGATGGAGACGGGTGAGGAGAGGGATGGAGACGGGGGAGGAGAGGGATGGAGACGGGGGAGGAGAGGGATGGAGACGGGGGAGGAGACGGGGGAGGAGACGGGGGAGGAGAGGGAAGGAGACGGGGGAGGAGAGGGAAGGAGACGGGGGAGGAGAGGGATGGAGACGGGGGAGGTGAGGGAAGGAGACGGGGGAGGAGAGGGATGGAGACGGGGGAGGAGAGGGAAGGAGACGGGGGAGGAGAGGGATGGAGACGGGGGAGGAGAGGGATGGAGACGGGGGAGGAGAGGGATGGAGACGGGGGAGGAGAGGGATGGAGACGGGGGAGGTGAGGGAAGGAGACGGGGGAGGAGAGGGATGGAGACGGGGGAGGAGAGGGATGGAGACGGGGGAGGAGAGGGATGGAGACGGGGGAGGAGAGGGATGGAGACGGGGGAGGAGAGGGAAGGAGACGGGGGAGGAGAGGGATGGAGACGGGGGAGGAGAGGGAAGGAGACGGGGGAGGAGAGGGATGGAGACGGGGGAGGAGAGGGATGGAGACGGGGGAGGAGAGGGATGGAGACGGGGGAGGAGAGGGATGGAGACGGGGGAGGAGAGGGATGGAGACGGGGGAGGAGAGGGAAGGAGACGGGGGAGGAGAAGGATGGAGACGGGGGAGGGGAGGGATGGAGACGGGGGAGGGGAGGGATGGAGACGGGGGAGGAGAGGGATGGAGACGGGGGAGGAGAGGGATGGAGACGGGGGAGGAGAGGGAAGGAGACGGGGGAGGAGAGGGAAGGAGACGGGGGAGGAGAGGGATGGAGACGGGGGAGGAGAGGGATGGAGACGGGGGAGGGGAGGGATGGAGACGGGGGAGGAGAGGGATGGAGACGGGGGAGGAGAGGGATGGAGACGGGGGAGGAGAGGGATGGAGACGGGGGAGGGGAGGGATGGAGACGGGGGAGGAGAGGGATGGAGACGGGGGAGGAGAGGGATGGAGACGGGGGAGGGGAGGGATGGAGACGGGGGAGGAGAGGGAAGGAGACGGGGGAGGAGAGGGAAGGAGACGGGGGAGGAGAGGGAAGGAGACGGGGGAGGAGAGGGATGGAGACGGGGGAGGGGAGGGATGGAGACGGGGGAGGAGAGGGATGGAGACGGGGGAGGAGAGGGATGGAGACGGGGGAGGGGAGGGATGGAGACGGGGGAGGAGAGGGATGGAGACGGGGGAGGAGAGGGATGGAGACGGGGGAGGAGTGGGATGGAGACGGGGGAGGAGAGGGATGGAGACGGGGGAGGGGAGGGATGGAGACGGGGGAGGGGAGGGATGGAGACGGGGGAGGAGAGGGATGGAGACGGGGGAGGAGAGGGATGGAGACGGGGGAGGGGAGGGATGGAGACGGGGGAGGAGAGGGATGGAGACGGGGGAGGGGAGGGATGGAGACGGGGGAGGAGAGGGAAGGAGACGGGGGAGGGGAGGGAAGGAGACGGGGGAGGAGAGGGAAGGAGACGGGGGAGGAGAGGGATGGAGACGGGGGAGGAGAGGGATGGAGACGGGGGAGGAGAGGGAAGGAGACGGGGGAGGAGAGGGAAGGAGACGGGGGAGGAGAGGGATGGAGACGGGGGAGGAGAGGGAAGGAGACGGGGGAGGAGAAGGATGGAGACGGGGGAGGAGAGGGATGGAGACGGGGGAGGAGAGGGAAGGAGACGGGGGAGGAGAGGGATGGAGACGGGGGAGGAGAGGAAAGGAGACGGGGGAGGAGAGGGAAGGAGACGGGGGAGGAGAGGGATGGAGACGGGGGAGGAGAGGGAAGGAGACGGGGGAGGAGAAGGATGGAGACGGGGGAGGAGAGGGAAGGAGACGGGGGAGGAGAGGGAAGGAGACGGGGGAGGAGAGGGATGGAGACGGGGGAGGAGAGGGAAGGAGACGGGGGAGGAGAGGGAAGGAGACGGGGGAGGAGAGGGATGGAGACGGGGGAGGAGAGGGATGGAGACGGGGGAGGAGAGGGAAGGAGACGGGGGAGGAGAGGGAAGGAGACGGGGGAGGAGAGGGAAGGAGACGGGGGAGGAGAGGGATGGAGACGGGGGAGGAGAGGGAAGGAGACGGGGGAGGAGAAGGATGGAGACGGGGGAGGAGAGGGATGGAGACGGGGGAGGAGAGGGAAGGAGACGGGGGAGGAGAAGGAAGGAGACGGGGGAGGAGAGGGAAGGAGACGGGGGAGGAGAGGGATGGAGACGGGGGAGGAGAGGGAAGGAGACGGGGGAGGAGAGGGATGGAGACGGGGGAGGAGAGGGAAGGAGACGGGGGAGGAGAGGGAAGGAGACGGGGGAGGAGAGGGATGGAGACGGGGGAGGAGAGGGATGGAGACGGGGGAGGAGAGGGAAGGAGACGGGGGAGGAGAAGGATGGAGACGGGGGAGGAGAGGGATGGAGACGGGGGAGGAGAGGGAAGGAGACGGGGGAGGAGAAGGAAGGAGACGGGGGAGGAGAGGGAAGGAGACGGGGGAGGAGAAGGAAGGAGACGGGGGAGGAGAGGGAAGGAGACGGGGGAGGAGAGGGATGGAGACGGGGGAGGAGAGGGAAGGAGACGGGGGAGGAGAGGGATGGAGACGGGGGAGGAGAGGGAAGGAGACGGGGGAGGAGAGGGAAGGAGACGGGGGAGGAGAGGGATGGAGACGGGGGAGGAGAGGGATGGAGACGGGGGAGGAGAGGGAAGGAGACGGGGGAGGAGAAGGATGGAGACGGGGGAGGAGAGGGATGGAGACGGGGGAGGAGAGGGAAGGAGACGGGGGAGGAGAAGGAAGGAGACGGGGGAGGAGAGGGAAGGAGACGGGGGAGGAGAAGGATGGAGACGGGGGAGGAGAGGGATGGAGACGGGGGAGGAGAGGGAAGGAGACGGGGGAGGAGAGGGATGGAGACGGGGGAGGAGAGGGATGGAGACGGGGGAGGAGAGGGATGGAGACGGGGGAGGAGAGGGAAGGAGACGGGGGAGGAGAGGGATGGAGACGGGGGAGGAGAAGGAAGGAGACGGGGGAGGAGAGGGAAGGAGACGGGGGAGGAGAAGGATGGAGACGGGGGAGGAGAGGGATGGAGACGGGGGAGGAGAAGGAAGGAGACGGGGGAGGAGAGGGAAGGAGACGGGGGAGGAGAGGGATGGAGACGGGGGAGGAGAGGGATGGAGACGGGGAGGAGAGGGAAGGAGACGGGGGAGGAGAGGGAAGGAGACGGGGGAGGAGAGGGATGGAGACGGGGGAGGAGAGGGATGGAGACGGGGGAGGAGAGGGAAGGAGACGGGGGAGGAGAGGGATGGAGACGGGGGAGGAGAGGGAAGGAGACGGGGGAGGAGAGGGATGGAGACGGGGGAGGAGAGGGATGGAGACGGGGGAGGAGAGGGAAGGAGACGGGGGAGGAGAGGGATGGAGACGGGGGAGGAGAGGGATGGAGACGGGGGAGGAGAGGGATGGAGATGGGGGAGGAGTGGGATGGAGACGGGGGAGGGGAGGGAAGGAGACGGGGGAGGAGAGGGAAGGAGACGGGGGAGGAGAGGGAAGGAGACGGGGGAGGAGAGGGATGGAGACGGGGGAGGAGAGGGATGGAGACGGGGGAGGAGAGGGAAGGAGACGGGGGAGGAGAGGGAAGGAGACGGGGGAGGAGAGGGAAGGAGACGGGGGAGGAGTGGGAAGGAGACGGGGGAGGAGAGGGATGGAGACGGGGGAGGAGAGGGATGGAGACGGGGGAGGAGAGGGAAGGAGACGGGGGAGGAGAGGGATGGAGACGGGGGAGGAGAGGGATGGAGACGGGGGAGGAGAGGGATGGAGACGGGGGAGGAGAGGGATGGAGACGGGGGAGGAGAGGGAAGGAGACGGGGGAGGAGAGGGAAGGAGACGGGGGAGGAGAGGGATGGAGACGGGGGAGGAGAGGGATGGAGACGGGGGAGGAGAGGGAAGGAGACGGGGGAGGAGAGGGATGGAGACGGGGGAGGAGAGGGATGGAGACGGGGGAGGAGAGGGAAGGAGACGGGGGAGGAGAGGGAAGGAGACGGGGGAGGAGAGGGAAGGAGACGGGGGAGGAGAGGGAAGGAGACGGGGGAGGAGAGGGAAGGAGACGGGGGAGGAGAGGGATGGAGACGGGGGAGGAGAGGGAAGGAGACGGGGGAGGAGAGGGAAGGAGACGGGGGAGGAGAGGGATGGAGACGGGGGAGGAGAGGGAAGGAGACGGGGGAGGAGAGGGAAGGAGACGGGGGAGGAGAGGGAAGGAGACGGGGGAGGAGAGGGATGGAGACGGGGGAGGAGAGGGAAGGAGACGGGGGAGGAGAGGGATGGAGACGGGGGAGGAGAGGGAAGGAGACGGGGGAGGAGAGGGAAGGAGACGGGGGAGGAGAGGGATGGAGACGGGGGAGGAGAGGGAAGGAGACGGGGGAGGAGAGGGATGGAGACGGGGGAGGAGAGGGATGGAGACGGGGGAGGAGAGGGAAGGAGACGGGGGAGGAGAGGGATGGAGACGGGGGAGGAGAGGGAAGGAGACGGGGGAGGAGAGGGAAGGAGACGGGGGAGGAGAGGGAAGGAGACGGGGGAGGAGAGGGATGGAGACGGGGGAGGAGAGGGATGGAGACGGGGGAGGGGAGGGATGGAGACGGGGGAGGAGAGGGAAGGAGACGGGGGAGGAGAGGGATGGAGACGGGGGAGGAGAGGGAAGGAGACGGGGGAGGAGAGGGATGGAGACGGGGGAGGAGAGGGAAGGAGACGGGGGAGGAGAGGGATGGAGACGGGGGAGGAGAGGGAAGGAGACGGGGGAGGAGAGGGAAGGAGACGGGGGAGGAGAGGGATGGAGACGGGGGAGGAGAGGGAAGGAGACGGGGGAGGAGAGGGATGGAGACGGGGGAGGAGAGGGATGGAGACGGGGGAGGAGAGGGATGGAGACGGGGGAGGAGAGGGAAGGAGACGGGGGAGGAGAGGGATGGAGACGGGGGAGGAGAGGGAAGGAGACGGGGGAGGAGAGGGATGGAGACGGGGGAGGAGAGGGAAGGAGACGGGGGAGGAGAGGGAAGGAGACGGGGGAGGAGAGGGATGGAGACGGGGGAGGAGAGGGAAGGAGACGGGGGAGGAGAGGGATGGAGACGGGGGAGGAGAGGGAAGGAGACGGGGGAGGAGAGGGAAGGAGACGGGGGAGGAGAGGGAAGGAGACGGGGGAGGAGAGGGATGGAGGAGAGGGATGGAGACGGGGGAGGAGAGGGAAGGAGACGGGGGAGGAGAGGGATGGAGACGGGGGAGGAGAGGGAAGGAGACGGGGGAGGAGAGGGATGGAGACGGGGGAGGAGAGGGATGGAGACGGGGGAGGAGAGGGAAGGAGACGGGGGAGGAGAGGGAAGGAGACGGGGAGGAGTGGGAAGGAGACGGGGGAGGAGAGGGAAGGAGACGGGGGAGGAGAGGGATGGAGACGGGGAGGAGAGGGAAGGAGACGGGGGAGGAGAGGGAAGGAGACGGGGAGGAGTGGGAAGGAGACGGGGGAGGAGAGGGAAGGAGACGGGGGAGGAGAGGGATGGAGACGGGGGAGGAGAGGGATGGAGACGGGGGAGGAGAAGGAAGGAGACGGGGGAGGAGAAGGATGGAGACGGGGGAGGAGAGGGAAGGAGACGGGGGAGGAGAGGGAAGGAGACGGGGGAGGAGAGGGATGGAGACGGGGGAGGAGAGGGAAGGAGACGGGGGAGGAGAGGGATGGAGACGGGGGAGGAGAGGGATGGAGACGGGGGAGGAGAGGGATGGAGACGGGGGAGGAGAGGGATGGAGACGGGGGAGGAGAGGGAAGGAGACGGGGGAGGAGTGGGAAGGAGACGGGGGAGGAGAGGGATGGAGACGGGGGAGGAGAGGGATGGAGACGGGGGAGGAGAGGGAAGGAGATGGGGGAGGAGAGGGATGGAGACGGGGGAGGTGAGGGATGGAGACGGGGGAGGAGAGGGAAGGAGACGGTGGAGGAGAGGGATGGAGACGGGGGAGGAGAGGGAAGGAGACGGGGGAGGAGAGGGAAGGAGACGGGGGAGGAGAGGGATGGAGACGGGGGAGGAGAGGGAAGGAGACGGGGGAGGAGAGGGATGGAGACGGGGGAGGTGAGGGATGGAGACGGGGGAGGAGAGGGATGGAGACGGGGGAGGAGAGGGATGGAGACGGGGGAGGGGAGGACAGGAGACGGGGGAGGGGAGGACAGGAGACGGGGGAGGGGAGGACAGGAGACGGGGGAGGGGAGGACAGGAGACGGGGGAGGGGAGGACAGGAGACGGGGGAGGGGAGGACAGGAGACGGTGGAGCGGAGGACAGGAGACGGTGGAGGGGAGGACAGGAGACGGTGGAGGGGTGGGAAGGGGACGGGGGAGGGGATGAAGTTAGACGGGGGAGGGGATGAAGGGAGACGGGTGAGGGGATGAAGGGAGACGGCGGAGGGGATGAAGGGAGACGGCGGAGGGGATGAAGGGAGACGGCGGAGGGGATGAAGGGAGACGGCGGAGGGGATGAAGGGAGACGGCGGAGGGGATGAAGGGAGACGGCGGAGGGGATGAAGGGAGACGGCGGAGGGGATGAAGGGAGACGGCGGAGGGGAGGGAATGAGACGGTGCAGAGGAGGGATGGAGACGGAGGAGGTGAGGTAAGGGGACGGGGGTGGGGATGTAAGCGGACAGGGGAGGGGAGGGAAGCGGACGGGGGAGGGGAGGGAAGCGGACGGGGGAGGGGAGATAAGGGGACGCGGGACGGGAGGGGACGGGGGAGGGGAGGGGAGGGAAGGAGACGGTGGAGGGGAGGGAAGGGGCCGGGGAGGGGATGAAGTTAGACGGGGGAGGGGATGAAGTTAGACGGGGGAGGGGATGAAGTTTGACGGGGGAGGGGATGAAGTTTGACGGGGGAGGGGAGGGAATGGCAGGGGACGGGGAAGGGGAGTGAAGGAGACGGTGGAGAGGAGGGATGGAGACGGGGGAGGGCAGGGATGGAGACGGGCGAGGGGAGGGATGGAGACGGGCGAGCGGAGGGATGGAGACGGGGGAGCGGAGGGATGGAGACGGGGGAGGGGAGGGATGGAGACGGGGGAGGGGAGGGATGGAGACGGGGGAGGGGAGGGATGGAGACGGGGGAGGGGAGGGATGGAGACGGGGGAGGGGAGGGATGGAGACGGGGGAGGGGAGGGATGGAGACGGGGGAGGGGAGGGATGGAGACGGGGGAGGGGAGGGATGGAGACGGGGGAGGGGAGGGATGGAGACGGGGGAGGGGAGGGATGGAGACGGGGGGGGAGGGATGGAGACGGGGGAGGGGAGGGATGGAGACGGGGGAGGGGAGGGATGGAGACGGTGGAGGGGAGGGAAGGGGAAGGGGACAGGGGAGGGGAAGTAAGCGGACGGAGAAAGGGAGGGAAAAGGGCGGGGGAGGGGAGGGAAGCGGACGGGGGAGGGGAGGGAAGGGGAAGTGGGAGGGGAGGGAAGGGGAAGTGGGAGGGGAGGGAAGGGGACAGAGGAGGGGAGGGATACGGAAGGGGGAGGGAAACGGACGGGGGAGGGGAGGGAAGCGGACGGGGGAGGGGAGGGATGGGGACGGTGGAGGGGAGGGAAGGAGACGGTGGAGGGGAGGGAAGGAGACGGTGGAGGGGAGGGAAGGAGACGGTGGAGGGGAGGGAAGGAGAAGGTGGAGGGGAGGGAAGGAGAAGGTGGAGGGGAGGGAAGGAGAAGGTGGAGGGGAGGGAAGGAGAAGGTGGAGGGGAGGGAAGGAGAAGGTGGAGGGGAGGGAAGGAGACGGTGGAGGGGAGGGAAGGAGACGGTGGAGGGGAGGGAAGGAGACGGTGGAGGGGAGGGAAGGGGACGGTTGAGCGGAGGGGTGGGAAGGGGACGGTGGAGCGGAGGGGTGGGAAGGGGACGGGGGAGGGGAGGGAACGGGGGAGGGGAGGGATAGGGACGGAGGAGGGGAGGGAATGGTAGGTGACGGAGGAGGGGAGGGAAGGAGACGGTGGAGGGGGGGAAGCGGACGGTGGAGGGGAGGCAAGCGGACGGGGGAGGGGAGGCAAGCGGACGGGGATGGGGGAGGGGAGGGGAGGGAATGGAAGGGGACGGGGGAGGGGAGGGAATGGAAGTGGGCGGGGGAGGGAATGGAAGGGGACGGGGAGGGGAGGGAATGGAATGAGAAAGGGGAGGGGAGGGAATGGAAGGGGGCGGGGGAGGGGAGGGGAGGGAATGGAAGGGGGCGGGGGAGGTGAGGGAATGGAAGGGGGCGGGGAGGGGAGGGAATGGAAGGGGAGGGAAGGGGATGGGGAGGGGAGGGAAGGAGACGGTGGAGGGGAGGGAAGGACGGTAGGAGGGAATGACAGAGGGAAGGTGGGAGAGAGGGTAGGCTGGACGGAGTGAGGGAAGGGAGTGAGGGACGGGAGGGAGGGAAGGGAGGGAGTGAGAGAAGGGAGGGAAGGGAGGGAGTGAGAGAAGGGAGGGAAGGGAGGGAGTGAGAGAAGGGAGTGAGAGAAGGGAGTGAGAGAAGGGAGTGAGAGAAGTGAGTGAGAGAAGGGAGTGAGAGAAGGGAGTGAGAGAAGGGAGGGAAGGTGGGCGGGAAGGTGGGCGGGAAGGTGGGCGGGAAGGTGGGCGGGAAGGTGGGCGGGAAGGTGGGCGGGAAGGTGGGCGGGAAGGAGGGCGGGAAGGAGGGAGGGAAGGAGGGAGGGAAGGAGGGAGGGAAGGAGGGATGCAAGGAGGGAGGGATGGAAGGAGGGAGGGATGGAAGGAGGGAGGGATGGAAGGAGGGAGGGATGGAAGGACGGAGGGAGGGATGGAAGGACGGAGGGAGGGATGGAAGGACGGAGGGAGGGAGGGAAGGACGGAGGGAGGGATGGAAGGACGGAGGGAGGGAGGGAGGGAAGAATGGACGGAGGGATGGAAGGACAGAAGGATGGAGAGAGGGAAAAGGGAGGGAGGGAAGGACGGAGGGAGGAATGGAAGGATGGAGGGAGGGAGGGAAGGACGGAAGGATGGAGCGAGGGAAAGAAGGATGGAGGGAGGGAAAAGGGAGGGTAAAGGGAGGGTGGACAGGAATGACGAAGGGAGGGAATAACGGAGGGAGGGAGGGAATGTTTGGAGTGAGGGAGGGAAGATTGGAGTGAGGGAGGGAAGATTGGAGTGAGGGAGGAAAGATTGGAGTGAGGGAGGAAAGATTGGAGTGAGGGAGGAAAGATTGGAGTGAGGGAGGGAAGATTGGAGTGAGGGAGGGAAGATTGGAGTGAGGGAGGGAAGATTGGAGTGAGGGAGGGAAGATTGGAGTGAGGGAGGGAAGATTGGAGTGAGGGAGGGAAGATTGGAGTGAGGGAGGGAAGATTGGAGTGAGGAAGGGAAGATTGGAGTGAGGGAGGGGGGGAGGGAAGATTGGCGTGAGGGAGGGAGGGAAGATTGGAGTGAGGGAGGGAGGGAAGATTGGAGTGAGGGAGAGAGGGAAGATTGGAGGGAGGGAGGGAAGATTGGAGGGAGGGAGGGAAGATTGGAGGGAGGGAGGGAGGGAGGGAAGATTGGAGTGAGGGAGGGAGGGAAGATTGGAGTGAGGGAGAGAGGGAAGATTGGAGGGAGGGAGGGAAGATTGGAGGGAGGGAGGGAAGATTGGAGGGAGGGAGGGAAGATTGGAGGGAGGGAGGGAAGATTGGAGGGAGGGAGGGAAGATTGGAGGAAGGGAGGGTGTAGCTCAGGGGTTTTTGAAGAACCTCTCACCTCGATCTGGTCGATGGTTTCTTGATATTCCTTCTCGCGTGTTTTGAAGAGACATTCGGTGTCTTTAATCACTTTCTCCAAACTCTCTTCCTGCTGTAGGAGGATTATCAGCATGAGGGTGGTAGATTTACCCTGTCATTACCCCCTTTACCCCCTCATTCCCCAAAAACCCCTCATCCCACATCACCACACACACACACACACTACACCATCACCACACACACACACACACACTACACCATCACCACACACACACAACACCATCACCACACACACACACACACTACACCATCACCACACACACACACACACACTACACCATCACCACACACACACACACACACTACACCATCACCACACACACACTACACCATCACCACACACACAACACCATCACCACACACACACACTACACCATCACCACACACACTACACCATCACCACACACACACACACACAACACCATCACCACAAACACACACTACACCATCACCACACACACACTACACCATCACCACACACACACGACACCATCACCACACACACACGACACCATCACCACACACACACACAACACCATCACCACAAACACACACTACACCATCACCACACACACACAACACCATCACCACACACACACGCTACACCATCACCACACACACACGCTACACCATCACCACACACACGCTACACCATCACCACACACACACACTACACCATCACCACACACACACACACACACACTACACCATCACCACACACACACGACACCATCACCACACACACACGACACCATCACCACACACACACACTACACCATCACCACACACAAACACACACACACTACACCATCACCACACACACACACACACAACACCATCACCACAAACACACACTACACCATCACCACACACACACAACACCATCACCACACACACACGCTACACCATCACCACACACACACGCTACACCATCACCACACACACGCTACACCATCACCACACACACACGCTACACCATCACCACACACACACGCTACACCATCACCACACACACGCTACACCATCACCACACACACACACACACGACACCATCACCACACACACACACACACGACACCATCACCACACACACACACTACACCATCACCACACACACACACACGACACCATCACCACACACACACTACACCATCACCACACACACGCTACACCATCACCACACACACGCTACACCATCACCACACACACACGCTACACCATCACCACACACACACTACACCATCACCACACACACGCTACACCATCACCACACACACACGCTACACCATCACCACACACACACTACACCATCACCACACACACACTACACCATCACCACACACACACACAACACCATCACCACACACACACTACACCATCACCACACACACGCTACACCATCACCACACACACACACACGACACCATCACCACACACACACACACGACACCATCACCACACACACACACACACACGACACCATCACCACACACACACACACACGACACCATCACCACACACACACACACACACTACACCACACACACACACTCACGACACCATCACCACACACACACACACGACACCATCACCACACACACACACTACACCATCACCACACACACACACACTACACCACACACACACACACACACGACACCATCACCACACACACACACGACACCATCACCACACACACACACACACTACACCACACACACACACACACGACACCATCACCACACACACACTACACCATCACCACACACACACTACACCATCACCACACACACACACACACTACACCACACACACACACACACACGACACCATCACCACACACACACTACACCACACACACACACGACACCATCACCACACACACACACACACTACACACACACACACACTACACCACACACACACGACACCATCACCACACACACACACACGACACCATCACCACACACACACTACACCATCACCACACACACACACGCTACACCATCACCACACACACACACACACACATGCTACACCATCACCACACACACACACGCTACATCACCACACACACACGCTACATCACCACACACACACGCTACATCACCACACACACACTACACCATCACACCCACACACACACGCTACATCACCACACACACACACGCTACACCATCACCACACACACACACACACACGCTACACCATCACCACACACACACACACACACGCTACACCATCACCACACACACACACGCTACACCATCACCACACACACACACGCTACACCATCACCACACACACACACGCTACACCATCACCACACACACACGCTACACCATCACCACACACACACACGCTACACCATCACCACACACACACGCTACACCATCACCACACACACACACGCTACACCATCACTACACACACACACGCTACACCATCACCACACACACACTACACCATCACCACACACACACTGCACCATCACCACACACACACTACACCATCACCACACACACACACACGCTGCACCATCACCACACACACACACGCTACACCATCACCACACACACACACGCTACACCATCACCACACACACACAACACCGTCACCACACACACACACACGCTACACCGTCACCACACACACACACACGCTACACCGTCACCACACACACACACACACACTGCACCGTCACCACACACACACACACACACTGCACCATCACCACACACACACACACACACTACACCATCACCACACACACACGCTACACCATCACCACACACACACGCTACACCATCACCACACACACACACACGCTACATCACCACACACACACACACACGCTACACCACCACACACACACACACTACACCATCACCACACACACACACACAACACCATCACCACACACACACACACGCTACACCATCACCACACACACACACACACACGCTACACCATCACCACACACACACACACACTACACCGTCACCACACACACACACACACACTGCACCATCACCACACACACACACACACGCTACACCATCACCACACACACACGCTACACCATCACCACACACACACGCTACACCATCACCACACACACACACACACACGCTACATCACCACACACACACACACACGCTACACCATCACCACACACACGCTACACCATCACCACACACACACGCTACAGCATCACCACACACACGCTACACCATCACCACACACACACACGCTACACCATCACCACACACACCATCACCACACACACACACACACACTACACCATCACCACACACACACTACACCATCACCACACACACACACACACACTACACCATCACCACACACACACACACTACACCATCACCACACACACACACACACTACACCATCACCACACACACACACACACTACACCATCACCACACACACACACACACTACACCATCACCACACACACACACACACTACACCATCACCACACACACACACACTACACCATCACCACACACACACACACACACTACACCATCACCACACACACACACACACACTACACCATCACCACACACACACACACACACTACACCATCACCACACACACACACACACACACAACACCATCACCACACACACACACACTACACCATCACCACACACACACACTACACCATCACCACACACACACACACACACTACACCATCACCACACACACACACACTACACCATCACCACACACACACACTACACCATCACCACACACACACACACACTACACCATCACCACACACACACTACACCATCACCACACACACACACACGCTGCACCATCACCACACACACACACGCTACACCATCACCACACACACACACGCTACACCATCACCACACACACACAACACCGTCACCACACACACACACACGCTACACCGTCACCACACACACACACACGCTACACCGTCACCACACACACACACACACACTGCACCGTCACCACACACACACACACACACTGCACCATCACCACACACACACACACACACTACACCATCACCACACACACACGCTACACCATCACCACACACACACGCTACACCATCACCACACACACACACACGCTACATCACCACACACACACACACACGCTACACCACCACACACACACACACTACACCATCACCACACACACACACACAACACCATCACCACACACACACACACGCTACACCATCACCACACACACACACACACACGCTACACCATCACCACACACACACACACACTACACCGTCACCACACACACACACACACACTGCACCATCACCACACACACACACACACGCTACACCATCACCACACACACACGCTACACCATCACCACACACACACGCTACACCATCACCACACACACACACACACACGCTACATCACCACACACACACACACACGCTACACCATCACCACACACACGCTACACCATCACCACACACACACGCTACAGCATCACCACACACACGCTACACCATCACCACACACACACACGCTACACCATCACCACACACACCATCACCACACACACACACACACACTACACCATCACCACACACACACTACACCATCACCACACACACACACACACACTACACCATCACCACACACACACACACTACACCATCACCACACACACACACACACTACACCATCACCACACACACACACACACTACACCATCACCACACACACACACACACTACACCATCACCACACACACACACACACTACACCATCACCACACACACACACACACTACACCATCACCACACACACACACACTACACCATCACCACACACACACACACACACTACACCATCACCACACACACACACACACACTACACCATCACCACACACACACACACACACTACACCATCACCACACACACACACACACACACAACACCATCACCACACACACACACACTACACCATCACCACACACACACACTACACCATCACCACACACACACACACACACTACACCATCACCACACACACACACACTACACCATCACCACACACACACACTACACCATCACCACACACACACACACACTACACCATCACCACACACACACTACACCATCACCACACACACACACACACTACACCATAACCACACACACACAACACCATCACCACACACACACACACACACACACACACACACACTACACCACCACACACACACACAACACCATCACCACACACACACACACACTACACCATCACCACACACACACACACACTACACCATCACCACACACACACACTACACCATCACCACACACACACACACACTACACCATCACCACACACACACAACACCATCACCACACACACACACTACACCATCACCACACACACACACACAACACCATCACCACACACACACTACACCATCACCACACACACACACACGCTACACCATCACCACACACACACACACACTACACCATCACCACACACACACACTACACCATCACCACACACACACACACAACACCATCACCACACACACGCTACACCATCACCACACACACGCTACACCATCACCACACACACGCTACACCATCACCACACACACGCTACACCATCACCACACACACGCTACACCATCACCACACACACACTACACCATCACCACACACACACTACACCATCACCACACACACACACTGCACCATCACCACACACACACTACACCATCACCACACACACACACTACACCATCACCACACACGCTACACCATCACCACACACACACACACTACACCATCACCACACACACACACTACACCATCACCACACACACACACACACTACACCATCACCACACACACACTACACCATCACCACACACACACACACGCTGCACCATCACCACACACACACACGCTACACCATCACCACACACACACACGCTACACCATCACCACACACACACAACACCGTCACCACACACACACACACGCTACACCGTCACCACACACACACACACGCTACACCGTCACCACACACACACACACACACTGCACCGTCACCACACACACACACACACACTGCACCATCACCACACACACACACACACACTACACCATCACCACACACACACGCTACACCATCACCACACACACACGCTACACCATCACCACACACACACACACGCTACATCACCACACACACACACACACGCTACACCACCACACACACACACACTACACCATCACCACACACACACACACAACACCATCACCACACACACACACACGCTACACCATCACCACACACACACACACACACGCTACACCATCACCACACACACACACACACTACACCGTCACCACACACACACACACACACTGCACCATCACCACACACACACACACACGCTACACCATCACCACACACACACGCTACACCATCACCACACACACACGCTACACCATCACCACACACACACACACACACGCTACATCACCACACACACACACACACGCTACACCATCACCACACACACGCTACACCATCACCACACACACACGCTACAGCATCACCACACACACGCTACACCATCACCACACACACACACGCTACACCATCACCACACACACCATCACCACACACACACACACACACTACACCATCACCACACACACACTACACCATCACCACACACACACACACACACTACACCATCACCACACACACACACACTACACCATCACCACACACACACACACACTACACCATCACCACACACACACACACACTACACCATCACCACACACACACACACACTACACCATCACCACACACACACACACACTACACCATCACCACACACACACACACTACACCATCACCACACACACACACACACACTACACCATCACCACACACACACACACACACTACACCATCACCACACACACACACACACACTACACCATCACCACACACACACACACACACACAACACCATCACCACACACACACACACTACACCATCACCACACACACACACTACACCATCACCACACACACACACACACACTACACCATCACCACACACACACACACTACACCATCACCACACACACACACTACACCATCACCACACACACACACACACTACACCATCACCACACACACACTACACCATCACCACACACACACACACACTACACCATAACCACACACACACAACACCATCACCACACACACACACACACACACACACACACACACTACACCACCACACACACACACAACACCATCACCACACACACACACACACTACACCATCACCACACACACACACACACTACACCATCACCACACACACACACTACACCATCACCACACACACACACACACTACACCATCACCACACACACACAACACCATCACCACACACACACACTACACCATCACCACACACACACACACAACAC
The DNA here is from genome assembly GCF_036365525.1 of Heterodontus francisci. Classification (NCBI taxonomy): domain Eukaryota; kingdom Metazoa; phylum Chordata; class Chondrichthyes; order Heterodontiformes; family Heterodontidae; genus Heterodontus; species Heterodontus francisci. The sequence goes on along the minus strand of NW_027140708.1, from coordinate 34,755 downwards.
CATCACCACACACACACTACACCATCACCACACACACACACACGCTACACCATCACCACACACACACACACACTACACCATCACCACACACACACACTACACCATCACCACACACACACACACAACACCATCACCACACACACGCTACACCATCACCACACACACGCTACACCATCACCACACACACGCTACACCATCACCACACACACGCTACACCATCACCACACACACGCTACACCATCACCACACACACACTACACCATCACCACACACACACTACACCATCACCACACACACACACTGCACCATCACCACACACACACTACACCATCACCACACACACACACTACACCATCACCACACACGCTACACCATCACCACACACACACGCTACACCATCACCACACACACACGCTACACCATCACCACACACACACGCTACACCATCACCACACACACACACACGCTACACCATCACCACACACACACACGCTACACCATCACCACACACACACACACACGCTACACCATCACCACCACACACACACACTACACCACCACACACACACTACACCATCACCACACACACACACAACACCATCACCACACACACACACGCTACACCATCACCACACACACACACGCTACACCATCACCACACACACACACGCTACACCATCACCACACACACACACGCTACACCATCACCACACACACACACGCTACACCATCACCACACACACGCTACACCATCACCACACACACACACGCTACACCAACACCACACACACACACACGCTACACCATCACCACACACACACACACACGCTACACCACCACCACACACACACACACACACTACACCATCACGACACACACACACTACACCATCACGACACACACACACTACACCATCACGACACACACACACTACACCATCACCACACACACGCTACACCATCACCACACACACGCTACACCATCACCACACACACGCTACACCATCACCACACACACACACGCTACACCACCACCACACACACACACACGCTACACCATCACCACACACACACACACACACGCTACACCATCACCACACACACACACACTACACCATCACCACACACACACACACACACACGCTACACCATCACCACCACACACACACACACACTACACCCACACACGCTACACCATCACCACCACACACACACTACACCCACACACACTACACCATCACCACACACACACAGAAACTACACCGTCACCCCACACACACGCTACACCATCACCACCACACACACACACACTACACCCACACACGCTACACCATCACCACCACACACACACACACTACACCATCACCACACACACACAGAAACTACACCATCACCACACACACACACTACACCATCCCCGTTATCCCCGCCTTTCCTCTCCGCCTCAGTGACTCTCCGTTGGAATATGATGCCATCACGGATTATTACCTCATTCACAACATCTGCCGATCCCATCGTGCAGCTGGACAAATCGTCCCAAAGTAGCAGAGTTTCCTCGGACTCTTCCCAGGTCAAACTGTCACACTCGTCCTCGAAATCATACTCCCTCCTGTCAGAGAGTAACAGGATCGTGAGACCAGAGCGAGAGCACAGAAAACATGGAGTGAAACCAGCAGAGGATCCCAGCAGAGGGACAGGAGAAAGCGCAGGGAGTGTATAGAGTGAAACCAGAGCAGGATCCCAGCAGGACAGGAGAGCGTGCGGGGAGAGTATAGAGTGAAACCAGCACAGGATCCCAGCAGAGAGACGAGGGAGAGAGCGCAGGGAGAGTACAGACTGAAACCAGCGCAGGATCCCAGCAGAGAGACGGGAGAGAGTGCGGGGATAGTACAGAGTAAAGAGCGCAGGGGGAGTACAGAGTGAAACCAGCACAGGATCCCAGCAGAGAGACGGGAGAGAGTGCGGGGAGAGTACAGAGTAAAGAGTGCAGGGAGAATACAGCGTGAAACCAGGGCAGCATCCCAGCAGAGAGACGGGAGAGAGCGCGGGGAGAATACAGAGTAAAGAGCGCAGGGGGAGTATAGAGTGAAACCAGCACAGGATCCCAGCAGAGGGCCAGGAGAGTGTGCGGGGAGAGTACAGAGTAAAGAGCGCAGGGAGAGTACAGAGTGAAACCAGGGCAGCATCCCAGCAGAGAGACGGGAGAGCGCCCGGGGAGAGTACAGTGTAAGGAGCGTAGGGAGAGTACACAGTGAAACCAGGGCAGCATCCCAGCAGAGGTCCAGAAGAGAGTGCGGGGAGAGTAAAGAGCGCAGGGATAGTACAGAGTAAAGAGCGCAAGGAGAGTATAGAATGAAACCAGCACAGGATCCCAGCAGAGAGACGGGAGAGAGTGTGGGGAGAGTACAGAGTAAAGAGCGCGGGGAGAGTACAGAGTGAAACCAGCACAAGAAACCCAGCAGAGGGCCAGGATAGAGCAGGGGGAGAGTACAGAGTAAAGAGCGCAGGGAGCGTACAGAGTGAAACCAGCACAGGGACAGGAGAGAGTGAGGGGAGAGTGAAGAGTAAGGAGCGCGGGGAGAGTACAGAGTGAAATTAGCATAGGATCCCAGCAGAGGGACAGGAGAGAGCACGGGGAGAGTACAGAGTGAAATCAGCACAGGATCCCAGCAGAGGGACAGGGGAGAGTGGGGGGGAGAGTGCAGAGTAAAGAGCAAGGAGAGAGTACAGAGTGAAACCAGCACAGGATCCCAGCAGAGGGACAGGAGAGAGCACGGGGAGAGTACAGAGTGAAACCAGCACAGGATCCCAGCAGAGGGACAGGAGAGAGCGGGGGGGAGAGTACAGAGTAAAGAGCGCGGGGAGAGTACAGAGTGAAACCAGCACAGGATCCCAGCAGAGAGACAGGAGAGAGCGCGGGGAGAGTACAGAGTAAAGAGCGCGGGGAGAGTACAGAGTAAAGAGCGCGGGGAGAGTACAGAGTAAAGAGCGCGGGGAGAGTACAGAGTAAAGAGCGCGGGGAGAGTACAGAGTAAAGAGCGCGGGGAGAGTACAGAGTAAAGAGCGCGGGGAGAGTACAGAGTAAAGAGCGCGGGGAGAGTACAGAGTAAAGAGCGCGGGGAGAGTACAGAGTAAAGAGCGCGGGGAGAGTACAGAGTAAAGAGCGCGGGGAGAGTACAGAGTAAAGAGCGCGGGGAGAGTACAGAGTAAAGAGCGCGGGGAGAGTACAGAATAAAGAGCGCGGGGAGAGTACAGAGTAAAGAGCGCAGGGAGAGTACAGAGTGAAACCAGGGCAGGATCCCAGCAGAGAGACAGGAGAGAGCACGGGGAGAGTACAGAGTAAAGAGCGCGGGGAGAGTACAGAGTAAAGAGCGCGGGGAGAGTACAGAGTAAAGAGCGCGGGGAGAGTACAGAGTAAAGAGCGCGGGGAGAGTACAGAGTAAAGAGCGCGGGGAGAGTACAGAGTAAAGAGCGCGGGGAGAGTACAGAGTAAAGAGCGCGGGGAGAGTACAGAGTAAAGAGCGCAGGGAGAGTACAGAGTGAAACCAGGGCAGGATCCCAGCAGACGGACAGGAGAGAGCGCGGGGTGAGTACAGAGTAAAGAGTGCAGGGAGAGTAAAGAGTAAAGAGCGCGGGGAGAGTACAGAGTAAAGAGCGCGGGGAGAGTACAGAGTGAAACCAGGGCAGGATCCCAGCAGAGAGACAGGAGAGAGCACGGGGAGAGTACAGAGTAAAGAGCGCGGGGTGAGTACAGAGTAAAGAGTGCAGGGAGAGTACAGAGTGAAACCAGCACAGGATCCCAGCAGAGGGACAGGAGAGAGTGGGGGGGGGGGGGGGGAGAGTGCAGACTAAAGAGCGCAGGGAGAGTACAGAGTGAAACCAGCACAGGATCCCAGCAGAGGGACAGGAGAGCGCACGGGGAGAGTACAGAGTGATACCAGCACAGGATCCCAGCAGAGGGACAGGAGAGAGTGGGGGGAGCGTGCAGAGTAAAGAGCGCGGGGAGAGTATAGAGTGAAACCAGCACAGGATCCCAGCAGAGGGACAGGAGAGCGCACGGGGAGAGCGCACGGGGAGAGTACAGAGTGATACCAGCACAGGATCCCAGCAGAGGGACAGGAGAGAGTGGGGGGAGCGTGCAGAGTAAAGAGCGCGGGGAGAGTATAGAGTGAAACCAGCACAGGATCCCAGCAGAGGGCCAGGAGTGAGCAGGTGGGAGAGTACAGAGTAAAGAGCGCAGGGCGCGTACAGAGTGAAACCAGCACAGGATCCCAGCAGAGGGACAGGAGAGAGCACGGGGAGAGTACAGTGAAACCAGCACAGGATCCCAGCAGAGGGACAGGAGAGCGCACAGGGAGAGTACAGAGTGAAACCAGCACAGGATCCCAGCAGAGGGACAGGAGAGCGCACAGGGAGAGTACAGAGTGAAACCAGCACAGGATCCTAGCAGAGGGACAGGAGAGAGCACGGGGAGAGTACAGAGTGAAACCAGGGCAGGATCCCAGCAGAGAGACGGGAGAGAGCGCGGGGAGAGTACAGAGTGAAACCAGGGCAGGATCCCAGCAGAGAGACGGGAGAGAGCGCGAGGAGTGTACAGAGTAAAGGGCGCGGGGAGAGTACAGAGTAAAGGGCGCGGGGAGAGTACAGAGTAAAGGGCGCGGGGAGAGTACAGAGTAAAGAGCGCAGGGAGAGTATAGAGTGAAACCAGGGCAGGATCCCAGCAGAGGGACAGGAGAGAGCGGGGGGAGAGTACAGAGTGAAACCAGGGCAGGATCCCAGCAGAGAGACGGGAGAGAGCGCGAGGAGTGTACAGAGAAAAGAGCACGGGGAGAGTACAGAGTAAAGGGCGCGGGGAGAGTACAGAGTAAAGGGCGCGGGGAGAGTACAGAGTAAAGGGCGCGGGGAGAGTACAGAGTAAAGGGCGCGGGGAGAGTACAGAGTAATGGGCGCCGGGAGAGTACAGAGTAATGGGCGCCGGGAGAGTACAGAGTAATGGGCGCGGGGAGAGTACAGAGTAATGGGCGCGGGGACAGTACAGAGTGAAACCAGGGCAGGATCCCAGCAGAGGGACAGGAGAGAGCGCGGGGAGAGTACAGAGTGAAACCAGCACAGGAAGCCCCGCAGAGGGCCCGGAGAGAGCCCGGGGAGAGTACAGAGTGAAACCAGCACAGGAAGCCCCGCAGAGGGCCCGGAGAGAGCCCGGGGAGGGTACAGAGTGAAACCAGCACAGGAAACCCAGCAGAGGGCCCGGAGAGAGCAAAGGGAGAGGAAGTGAGATGCGGCGCGTGTCAAGATTATTTGCTGTGTCCCCAGAATTCTTTTGTCACGGTGATACCCTCCCCGGCGGTTTGAGGTGTCTGCCCCTCATACCTTCCCCTCCCCTCGCCTCCCCTCCCTCCCCCTACTTACAGCTGGTTGAGCATGCGCTGCATCTCCTCGTTGATTCTGACGGAGGTGCTGAGCTCGTCCTCGTCTACCAGCTTGCGCGAGCCATCGCTCTCCGCCAGGGAAAGCTCCTCGTCCGCAGCTGACTTCCGCTCTCTCTTCCGGCCCACTGACGGCACCTTAAGCGGAAACAAGCGGTGTGACTAGAGGCAGGATCGGTGTGTGAGGGAAAGGGGGTGAGGATGGGAGGACAGGCGGGGCGGAGAGAGCGGGTGTGGGGGGGGAAAGAGAGGACAGATCAGTCGGGTTGGGGGGCGGGGGGTACAGCTGAGCTCGAGTACACAGAGCAAGTGGAGAACCAATTAGTGCCAGGGTTTGGGGATGGCAGCAGGGGAGGGGGAGGAGGTGCCAAGGGCACCCGGGAGGGAAAACTATCACTCAGGGGGGTTAATGTCCTCGCTGGTCATTACCCACATCCCAAATCCACCCTCAGCAGCCTCTCTGTAGGTCAGTGCAACTCAGAGAACATCCGAGGGTAGACAACAGGTATCTGAGAGAGTGGACGCCAATCGAGACAGAGAGGGGCAGAGACAGACACAGGCACACACAGACTGACACATTAGAGACAGGTACCCTGAGATACAGCTATGCACATGGCGCACAGATACCAGACACAGACATGCACCCCACACACATGACCCACAGACACGGTCACAAGTTTGATTAAAAGCTATGAATTCTGTGTGTTTTTAAGAAAAGAAGAGTTGCTGCTCTCCGTGGAGGAAGACTGTTTTGCAGAGAGGAAGCCCCTGCATGTGAAAGGTGGCAAATTCCTATTGCCTCCGGTCTCTGAAGAATCTCTACCTCAAGAGTCAAGATTCCTGTTGCCTGCTATGTTTCGGGAGACCCTGAAACCTCAAGAAAGCGTCTATCGCCAGACCGCTGCCTCAAAACCCAAGTACACCTGTCGCCGCACCCTTTGCTGATAGACCTGTGCCTCACCTGCTGCAGACGAGCAGCCGTGAACACCCACCCATCACAGATTGTTCATCAACCTCGCCTGGAGAGACGTCGACAGGCATCCGATTATTTGACTCTGGGACACCACACCGCCCCGGAAACATCCTACCAGACCATGACAAACCCAATTACTTTATTATTCCGAAGGAACAGTTGGAAACCGAAAAGCCTTTATTCCCAGCTAACCTATTTTTTTTAATGTGTGTGTGTCTGTGTGTGTGCGTGCATGAGGGCTCAGAAGAATAAGACATATAGAGTTATCTCATTACTGTTTAGGACTTTGTTTATTAATAATTAACTTTGTTGTTGTTTAAAAGGAACCTGGTTTGGTGTGCTTTATTCTGGGGAACAAAGAGAGTGTTTGATTTGCCTACTTTCTGGTAGGGAGGAAATTTTACGAATGCGCTGTGACCTGTGGAGTGGTGGGGACTGAATTAACAGTGCATTACGCCTGCTTTGGTCGGAACAACACGAACACGGTCAACAGACGTGCACACGACACGCAGATACACACACACAGGGTCGGGTAAGGGGGGAGTCTGACTGACCTGTGCAGACGCCTGCACTATTCACCTGGAAGATTTTGATCATGTCCTCACAGTTTCTCTGCTGGGCCACGTCACAGAGCTTGGCCGTGATGTCAATGCGACGGCAGATGTCCATGTCCACTTTCATGGCCTTCTCCTGAATCTTCGTGTCCAGCTCAGACAGATTCTGCAACAGAGGGGAGACATTGGATGGACACTGAACTCGCTGGTCTTTGAATCCACTGGATAGAGCCTGAAATCACTTATTTCCCCTCCCCCGGGGGTCTGGAGTTGCCCCTCCCCCCGGGGGCCTGGTGTTGCCCCTCCCCCCGGGGGTCTGGAGTTGCCCCTCCCCCCGGGGGTCTGGAGTTGCCCCTCCCCCCGGGGGTCAGGAGTTGCCCCTCCCCCCGGGTCTGGAGTTGCCCTTCCCCGGGGGTCTGGAGTTTCCCCTCCCCCCGGGGTCTGGAGTTGCCCCTCCCCCCGGGGTCTGGAGTTGCCCCTCCCCCCGGGGGTCTGGAGTTGCCCCTCCCCCCAGGGGTCTGGAGTTGCCCCTCCCCCCCGGGGGTCTGGAGTTGCCCCACCCCCCCGGGGGTCTGGAGTTAACCCTCCCCCCCGGGGGTCTGGAGTTAACCCTCCCCCCAGGGTCTGGAGTTGCCCCTCCCCCCGGGGTCTGGAGTTGCCCCACCCCCCCGGGGGTCAGGAGTTGCCCCACCCCCCCGGGGGTCTGGAGTTGCCCCTCCCCCCAGGGTCTGGAGTTGCCCCTCCCCCCCGGGGTCTGGAGTTGCCCCTCCCCCCGGGGGTCTGGAGTTGCCCCTCCCCCCAGGGGTCTGGAGTTGCCCCTCCCCCCAGGGTCTGGAGTTGCCCCTCCCCCCGGGGGTCTGGAGTTGCCCCTCCCCCCGGGGGTCTGGAGTTGCCCCTCCCCCCAGGGTCTGGGACTTCCCGACTCTCACTCACTCACATTGCTCATTAACCCTTTGAAGACGACAAGCTCTGCCTTTAACTGTTGAACCTTCATCACCAATTCGTCCTGAGCAGCCTCCGCCTCCTGGGATTCCTGCAACAGCCAATCAGAATGCACCATTACACTCAGCAAAGGCAAGGGAGTGGCATAGCAAAAGGCCTACAACTGGGGTTAGAGTTAGATTTAATGGTTATGGGAGAGGCAATGCTTAAAGATTAGGATGATGGAATGCGGTTCGGGTTGGCTTTAGGGATGGGTTTCCGGTTAGGGTTAGGGGTTACAGATCGGTTTCTGGTTAGGGTTAGGGGTTACAGATGGGTTTCTGGTTAGGATTAGGGGTTAGGGATGGGTTTCCGGTTAGGGTTGAGGGATGGGTTCATGGTTAGGGTTAGGGGTTACAGATGGGTTTCCGGTTAGGGTTGAGGGATGGGTTCATGGCTAGGGTTAGGGGTTACGGATCGGTTTCTGGTTAGGGTTAGGGGTTACAGATGGGTTTCCGGTTAGGGTTAGGGGTTAGGGATGGGTTTCCGGTTAGGGTTGAGGGATGGGTTCATGGTTAGGGTTAGGGGTTACGGATCGGTTTCTGGTTAGGGTTAGGGGTTAGGGATGGGTTTCTGGTTAGGGTTGAGGGATGGGTTCATGGTTAGGGTTAGGGGTTACGGATCGGTTTCTGGTTAGGATTAGGGGTTAGGGATGGGTTTCTGGTTAGGGTTGAGGGATGGGTTCATGGTTAGGGTTAGGGGTTACGGATCGGTTTCTGGTTAGGATTAGGGGTTAGGGATGGGTTTCTGGTTAGGGTTGAGGGATGGGTTCATGGTTAGGGTTAGGGGTTACGGATCGGTTTCTGGTTAGGATTAGGGGTTAGGGATGGGTTTCTGGTTAGGGTTGAGGGATGGGTTCATGGTTAGGGTTAGGGGTTACAGATGGGTTTCTGGTTAGGGTTAGGGGTTACAGATGGGTTTCTGGTTAGGGTTAGGGGTTACAGATGGGTTTCTGGTTAGGGTTGAGGGATGGGTTCATGGTTAGGGTTAGGGGTTACAGATGGGTTTCTGGTTAGGGTTAGGGGTTACAGATGGGTTTCTGGTTAGGGTTGAGGGATGGGTTCATGGTTAGGGTTAGGGGTTACAGATGGGTTCATGGTTAGGGTTAGGGGTTACAGATGGGTTCATGGTTAGGGTTAGGGGTTACAGATGGGTTCATGGTTAGGGTTAGGGGTTACGGATCGGTTTCTGGTTAGGGTTAGGGGTTACGGATGGGTTTCTGGTTAGGGTTAGGGGTTACAGATGGGTTTCTGGTTAGGGTTAGGGGTTACAGATGGGTTTCTGGTTAGGGTTAGGGGTTACAGATGGGTTTCTGGTTAGGGTTAGGGGTTACAGATGGGTTTCTGGTCAGGGTTAGGGGTTACAGATGGGTTTCTGGTTAGGGTTAGGGGTTACAGATGGGTTTCTGGTTAGGGTTAGGGGTTACAGATGGGTTTCTGGTTAGGGTGAGGGGTTACAGATGGGTTTCTGGTTAGGGTTAGGGGTTACAGATGGGTTTCTGGTTAGGGTGAGGGGTTACAGATGGGTTTCTGGTTAGGGTGAGGGGTTACAGATGGGTTTCTGGTTAGGGTTAGGGGTTACGGATCGGTTTCTGGTTAGGATTAGGGGTTACAGATCGGTTTCTGGTTAGGGTTAGGGGTTACAGATCGGTTTCTGGTTAGGGTGAAGGGTTACAGATGGGTTTCTGGTTAGGGTTAGGGGTTACGGATCGGTTTCTGGTTAGGATTAGGGGTTACGGATCGGTTTCTGGTTAGGGTTAGGGGTTACGGATCGGTTTCTGGTTAGGATTAGGGGTTACAGATGGGTTTCTGGTTAGGGTTAGGGGTTACAGATGGGTTTCTGGTTAGGGTTAGGGGTTACAGATGGGTTTCTGGTTAGGGTTAGGGGTTAGGGATGGATTTATAGTTAGGGTTAGGGATGAGGTGATTGATGGGAGACACCACCCCTCCACTATTTACACACACATTTCTCGAGTTTCATTTCACTAGTATCTGCCACTTTTATTCGGCTAAGGCCTTGTATTGGTGTGTGTCCAACTCTCTACTTGCCATTTTCCACACCCAACTAGATTTATAATGACAATTGAAATGGAAGGCAGGTAATAATAATGTGCAGTGAGTATATCGCATTGAAACAGCAGTCAAACTTAAGGTCAAAACAAAGGACGTAGATGTGAGGGTAGGGGGGTCTCAAATAAGATTAAGGGAATAGGGTTTCGAATAGCTATATTGGGTGAGGAGATGTATTGGGACCATGTACGGGCTCATTAGGTTAAGGAGTTAGTTAAGGGTTAGGGGTAGCTTTGGGTTTTAGGGGTCGGACTGGGGACAGATCCAAGATTGCGGAAGGGGTTAGGATACATGTAGGGATAATGGATAAGAATGGGTTTATAATTAGTGTGAGAGATGGGTTTATAATTAGAGTGAGAGATGGGTTTATAATTAGTGTGAGAGATGGGTTTATAATTAGTGTGAGAGATGGGTTTATAATTAGAGTGAGAGATGGGTTTATAATTAGTGTCACAGGTGGGTTTATAATTAGTGTGAGAGATGGGTTTATAATTAGTGTGAGAGATGGGTTTATAATTAGTGTGAGAGATGGGTTTATAATTAGTGTCACAGGTGGGTTTATAATTAGTGTGAGAGATGGGTTTATAATTAGTGTGAGAGATGGGTTTATAATTAGTGTGAGAGATGGGTTTATAATTAGTGTCACAGGTGGGTTTATAATTAGTGTGAGAGATGGGTTTATAATTAGAGTGAGAGATGGGTTTATAATTAGAGTGAGAGATGGGTTTATAATTAGAGTGAGAGATGGGTTTATAATTAGAGTGAGAGATGGGTTTATAATTAGAGTGAGAGATGGGTTTATAATTAGTGTGAGAGATGGGTTTATAATTAGAGTGAGAGATGGGTTTATAATTAGTGTGAGAGATGGGTTTATAATTAGTGTGAGAGATGGGTTTATAATTAGAGTGAGAGATGGGTTTATAATTAGTGTGAGAGATGGGTTTATAATTAGTGTGAGAGATGGGTTTATAATTAGTGTGAGAGATGGGTTTATAATTAGTGTGAGAGATGGGTTTATAATTAGTGTCACAGGTGGGTTTATAATTAGAGTGAGAGATGGGTTTATAATTAGTGTCACAGGTGGGTTTATAATTAGAGTGAGAGATGGGTTTATAATTAGAGTGAGAGATGGGTTTATAATTAGAGTGAGAGATGGGTTTATAATTAGTGTGAGAGATGGGTTTATAATTAGAGTGAGAGATGGGTTTATAATTAGTGTGAGAGATGGGTTTATAATTAGAGTGAGAGATGGGTTTATAATTAGTGTGAGAGATGGGTTTATAATTAGTGTGAGAGATGGGTTTATAATTAGTGTGAGAGATGGGTTTATAATTAGAGTGAGAGATGGGTTTATAATTAGTGTGAGAGATGGGTTTATAATTAGAGTGAGAGATGGGTTTATAATTAGTGTGAGAGATGGGTTTATAATTAGAGTGAGAGATGGGTTTATAATTAGTGTGAGAGATGGGTTTATAATTAGTGTGAGAGATGGGTTTATAATTAGAGTGAGAGATGGGTTTATAATTAGTGTGAGAGATGGGTTTATAATTAGAGTGAGAGATGGGTTTATAATTAGTGTGAGAGATGGGTTTATAATTAGTGTGAGAGATGGGTTTATAATTAGTGTGAGAGATGGGTTTATAATTAGAGTGAGAGATGGGTTTATAATTAGTGTGAGAGATGGGTTTATAATTAGAGTGAGAGATGGGTTTATAATTAGTGTGAGAGATGGGTTTATAATTAGTGTGAGAGATGGGTTTATAATTAGTGTGAGAGATGGGTTTATAATTAGTGTGAGAGATGGGTTTATAATTAGAGTGAGAGATGGGTTTATAATTAGTGTGAGAGATGGGTTTATAATTAGAGTGAGAGATGGGTTTATAATTAGTGTGAGAGATGGGTTTATAATTAGTGTGAGAGATGGGTTTATAATTAGTGTGAGAGATGGGTTTATAATTAGAGTGAGAGATGGGTTTATAATTAGTGTGAGAGATGGGTTTATAATTAGAGTGAGAGATGGGTTTATAATTAGTGTGAGAGATGGGTTTATAATTAGTGTGAGAGATGGGTTTATAATTAGTGTGAGAGATGGGTTTATAATTAGTGTGAGAGATGGGTTTATAATTAGAGTGAGAGATGGGTTTATAATTAGAGTGAGAGATGGGTTTATAATTAGAGTGAGAGATGGGTTTATAATTAGTGTGAGAGATGGGTTTATAATTAGTGTGAGAGATGGGTTTATAATTAGAGTGAGAGATGGGTTTATAATTAGAGTGAGAGATGGGTTTATAATTAGTGTCACAGGTGGGTTTATAATTAGTGTGAGAGATGGGTTTATAATTAGTGTGAGAGATGGGTTTATAATTAGTGTGAGAGATGGGTTTATAATTAGAGTGAGAGATGGGTTTATAATTAGTGTGAGAGATGGGTTTATAATTAGTGTGAGAGATGGGTTTATAATTAGTGTGAGAGATGGGTTTATAATTAGAGTGAGAGATGGGTTTATAATTAGTGTCACAGGTGGGTTTATAATTAGAGTGAGAGATGGGTTTATAATTAGTGTCACAGGTGGGTTTATAATTAGTGTGAGAGATGGGTTTATAATTAGTGTGAGAGATGGGTTTATAATTAGTGTGAGAGATGGGTTTATAATTAGAGTGAGAGATGGGTTTATAATTAGAGTGAGAGATGGGTTTATAATTAGAGTGAGAGATGGGTTTATAATTAGTGTGAGAGATGGGTTTATAATTAGTGTGAGAGATGGGTTTATAATTAGAGTGAGAGATGGGTTTATAATTAGTGTCACAGGTGGGTTTATAATTAGTGTGAGAGATGGGTTTATAATTAGTGTGAGAGATGGGTTTATAATTAGTGTGAGAGATGGGTTTATAATTAGTGTGAGAGATGGGTTTATAATTAGAGTGAGAGATGGGTTTATAATTAGTGTGAGAGATGGGTTTATAATTAGAGTGAGAGATGGGTTTATAATTAGAGTGAGAGATGGGTTTATAATTAGAGTGAGAGATGGGTTTATAATTAGTGTGAGAGATGGGTTTATAATTAGTGTGAGAGATGGGTTTATAATTAGAGTGAGAGATGGGTTTATAATTAGTGTGAGAGATGGGTTTATAATTAGTGTGAGAGATGGGTTTATAATTAGAGTGAGAGATGGGTTTATAATTAGTGTGAGAGATGGGTTTATAATTAGAGTGAGAGATGGGTTTATAATTAGTGTCACAGGTGGGTTTATAATTAGTGTGAGAGATGGGTTTATAATTAGAGTGAGAGATGGGTTTATAATTAGTGTGAGAGATGGGTTTATAATTAGTGTGAGAGATGGGTTTATAATTAGTGTGAGAGATGGGTTTATAATTAGAGTGAGAGATGGGTTTATAATTAGTGTGAGAGATGGGTTTATAATTAGAGTGAGAGATGGGTTTATAATTAGTGTCACAGGTGGGTTTATAATTAGTGTGAGAGATGGGTTTATAATTAGAGTGAGAGATGGGTTTATAATTAGTGTGAGAGATGGGTTTATAATTAGAGTGAGAGATGGGTTTATAATTAGTGTCACAGGTGGGTTTATAATTAGTGTGAGAGATGGGTTTATAATTAGTGTGAGAGATGGGTTTATAATTAGTGTGAGAGATGGGTTTATAATTAGAGTGAGAGATGGGTTTATAATTAGTGTGAGAGATGGGTTTATAATTAGAGTGAGAGATGGGTTTATAATTAGAGTGAGAGATGGGTTTATAATTAGTGTGAGAGATGGGTTTATAATTAGAGTGAGAGATGGGTTTATAATTAGAGTGAGAGATGGGTTTATAATTAGAGTGAGAGATGGGTTTATAATTAGTGTCACAGGTGGGTTTATAATTAGTGTGAGAGATGGGTTTATAATTAGAGTGAGAGATGGGTTTATAATTAGTGTCACAGGTGGGTTTATAATTAGAGTGAGAGATGGGTTTATAATTAGAGTGAGAGATGGGTTTATAATTAGTGTGAGAGATGGGTTTATAATTAGTGTGAGAGATGGGTTTATAATTAGAGTGAGAGATGGGTTTATAATTAGAGTGAGAGATGGGTTTATAATTAGAGTGAGAGATGGGTTTATAATTAGAGTGAGAGATGGGTTTATAATTAGAGTGAGAGATGGGTTTATAATTAGAGTGAGAGATGGGTTTATAATTAGTGTGAGAGATGGGTTTATAATTAGTGTCACAGGTGGTTTATAATTAGAGTGAGAGATGGGTTTATAATTAGTGTCACAGGTGGGTTTATAATTAGAGTGAGAGATGGGTTTATAATTAGAGTGAGAGATGGGTTTATAATTAGAGTGAGAGATGGGTTTATAATTAGAGTGAGAGATGGGTTTATAATTAGAGTGAGAGATGGGTTTATAATTAGTGTGAGAGATGGGTTTATAATTAGTGTCACAGGTGGTTTATAATTAGAGTGAGAGATGGGTTTATAATTAGTGTCACAGGTGGGTTTATAATTAGAGTGAGAGATGGGTTTATAATTAGAGTGAGAGATGGGTTTATAATTAGTGTGAGAGATGGGTTTATAATTAGTGTGAGAGATGGGTTTATAATTAGAGTGAGAGATGGGTTTATAATTAGAGTGAGAGATGGGTTTATAATTAGAGTGAGAGATGGGTTTATAATTAGAGTGAGAGATGGGTTTATAATTAGTGTCACAGGTGGGTTTATAATTAGTGTGAGAGATGGGTTTATAATTAGAGTGAGAGATGGGTTTATAATTAGAGTGAGAGATGGGTTTATAATTAGAGTGAGAGATGGGTTTATAATTAGTGTGAGAGATGGGTTTATAATTAGAGTGAGAGATGGGTTTATAATTAGAGTGAGAGATGGGTTTATAATTAGAGTGAGAGATGGGTTTATAATTAGTGTCACAGGTGGGTTTATAATTAGTGTGAGAGATGGGTTTATAATTAGAGTGAGAGATGGGTTTATAATTAGTGTCACAGGTGGGTTTATAATTAGTGTGAGAGATGGGTTTATAATTAGAGTGAGAGATGGGTTTATAATTAGTGTGAGAGATGGGTTTATAATTAGAGTGAGAGATGGGTTTATAATTAGAGTGAGAGATGGGTTTATAATTAGAGTGAGAGATGGGTTTATAATTAGTGTCACAGGTGGGTTTATAATTAGTGTGAGAGATGGGTTTATAATTAGAGTGAGAGATGGGTTTATAATTAGTGTCACAGGTGGGTTTATAATTAGTGTGAGAGATGGGTTTATAATTAGTGTGAGAGATGGGTTTATAATTAGAGTGAGAGATGGGTTTATAATTAGTGTCACAGGTGGGTTTATAATTAGTGTGAGAGATGGGTTTATAATTAGTGTCACAGGTGGGTTTATAATTAGAGTGAGAGATGGGTTTATAATTAGTGTCACAGGTGGGTTTATAATTAGTGTGAGAGATGGGTTTATAATTAGAGTGAGAGATGGGTTTATAATTAGTGTCACAGGTGGGTTTATAATTAGTGTCACAGGTGGGTTTATAATTAGTGTGAGAGATGGGTTTATAATTAGTGTCACAGGTGGGTTTATAATTAGAGTGAGAGATGGGTTTATAATTAGTGTCACAGGTGGGTTTATAATTAGTGTGAGAGATGGGTTTATAATTAGTGTGAGAGATGGGTTTATAATTAGAGTGAGAGATGGGTTTATAATTAGTGTGAGAGATGGGTTTATAATTAGTGTGAGAGATGGGTTTATAATTAGAGTGAGAGATGGGTTTATAATTAGTGTGAGAGATGGGTTTATAATTAGAGTGAGAGATGGGTTTATAATTAGTGTGAGAGATGGGTTTATAATTAGTGTGAGAGATGGGTTTATAATTAGAGTGAGAGATGGGTTTATAATTAGAGTGAGAGATGGGTTTATAATTAGAGTGAGAGATGGGTTTATAATTAGAGTGAGAGATGGGTTTATAATTAGTGTCACAGGTGGGTTTATAATTAGTGTGAGAGATGGGTTTATAATTAGTGTCACAGGTGGGTTTATAATTAGTGTGAGAGATGGGTTTATAATTAGTGTGAGAGATGGGTTTATAATTAGAGTGAGAGATGGGTTTATAATTAGTGTGAGAGATGGGTTTATAATTAGTGTGAGAGATGGGTTTATAATTAGAGTGAGAGATGGGTTTATAATTAGAGTGAGAGATGGGTTTATAATTAGAGTGAGAGATGGGTTTATAATTAGAGTGAGAGATGGGTTTATAATTAGTGTCACAGGTGGGTTTATAATTAGTGTGAGAGATGGGTTTATAATTAGTGTCACAGGTGGGTTTATAATTAGTGTGAGAGATGGGTTTATAATTAGTGTGAGAGATGGGTTTATAATTAGAGTGAGAGATGGGTTTATAATTAGTGTCACAGGTGGGTTTATAATTAGTGTGAGAGATGGGTTTATAATTAGAGTGAGAGATGGGTTTATAATTAGTGTCACAGGTGGGTTTATAATTAGTGTGAGAGATGGGTTTATAATTAGAGTGAGAGATGGGTTTATAATTAGTGTCACAGGTGGGTTTATAATTAGTGTGAGAGATGGGTTTATAATTAGAGTGAGAGATGGGTTTATAATTAGTGTGAGAGATGGGTTTATAATTAGTGTGAGAGATGGGTTTATAATTAGAGTGAGAGATGGGTTTATAATTAGAGTGAGAGATGGGTTTATAATTAGAGTGAGAGATGGGTTTATAATTAGAGTGAGAGATGGGTTTATAATTAGTGTCACAGGTGGGTTTATAATTAGTGTGAGAGATGGGTTTATAATTAGTGTCACAGGTGGGTTTATAATTAGTGTGAGAGATGGGTTTATAATTAGTGTGAGAGATGGGTTTATAATTAGAGTGAGAGATGGGTTTATAATTAGTGTCACAGGTGGGTTTATAATTAGTGTGAGAGATGGGTTTATAATTAGAGTGAGAGATGGGTTTATAATTAGTGTCACAGGTGGGTTTATAATTAGTGTGAGAGATGGGTTTATAATTAGAGTGAGAGATGGGTTTATAATTAGTGTGAGAGATGGGTTTATAATTAGTGTGAGAGATGGGTTTATAATTAGTGTCACAGGTGGGTTTATAATTAGTGTGAGAGATGGGTTTATAATTAGTGTGAGAGATGGGTTTATAATTAGTGTGAGAGATGGGTTTATAATTAGTGTGAGAGATGGGTTTATAATTAGTGTGAGAGATGGGTTTATAATTAGTGTGAGAGATGGGTTTATAATTAGAGTGAGAGATGGGTTTATAATTAGTGTCACAGGTGGGTTTATAATTAGTGTGAGAGATGGGTTTATAATTAGAGTGAGAGATGGGTTTATAATTAGTGTGAGAGATGGGTTTATAATTAGAGTGAGAGATGGGTTTATAATTAGAGTGAGAGATGGGTTTATAATTAGTGTCACAGGTGGGTTTATAATTAGTGTGAGAGATGGGTTTATAATTAGAGTGAGAGATGGGTTTATAATTAGTGTCACAGGTGGGTTTATAATTAGTGTGAGAGATGGGTTTATAATTAGTGTCACAGGTGGGTTTATAATTAGTGTGAGAGATGGGTTTATAATTAGAGTGAGAGATGGGTTTATAATTAGTGTCACAGGTGGGTTTATAATTAGTGTGAGAGATGGGTTTATAATTAGAGTGAGAGATGGGTTTATAATTAGTGTGAGAGATGGGTTTATAATTAGTGTGAGAGATGGGTTTATAATTAGAGTGAGAGATGGGTTTATAATTAGTGTCACAGGTGGGTTTATAATTAGTGTGAGAGATGGGTTTATAATTAGAGTGAGAGATGGGTTTATAATTAGTGTGAGAGATGGGTTTATAATTAGTGTGAGAGATGGGTTTATAATTAGTGTCACAGGTGGGTTTATAATTAGTGTGAGAGATGGGTTTATAATTAGTGTGAGAGATGGGTTTATAATTAGTGTGAGAGATGGGTTTATAATTAGTGTCACAGGTGGGTTTATAATTAGTGTGAGAGATGGGTTTATAATTAGAGTGAGAGATGGGTTTATAATTAGTGTCACAGGTGGGTTTATAATTAGTGTGAGAGATGGGTTTATAATTAGAGTGAGAGATGGGTTTATAATTAGTGTGAGAGATGGGTTTATAATTAGTGTGAGAGATGGGTTTATAATTAGAGTGAGAGATGGGTTTATAATTAGTGTCACAGGTGGGTTTATAATTAGTGTGAGAGATGGGTTTATAATTAGAGTGAGAGATGGGTTTATAATTAGTGTGAGAGATGGGTTTATAATTAGTGTGAGAGATGGGTTTATAATTAGTGTCACAGGTGGGTTTATAATTAGTGTGAGAGATGGGTTTATAATTAGTGTGAGAGATGGGTTTATAATTAGTGTGAGAGATGGGTTTATAATTAGTGTGAGAGATGGGTTTATAATTAGTGTGAGAGATGGGTTTATAATTAGTGTGAGAGATGGGTTTATAATTAGTGTCACAGGTGGTTTATAATTAGTGTCACAGGTGGGTTTATAATTAGTGTGAGAGATGGGTTTATAATTAGTGTCACAGGTGGGTTTATAATTAGAGTGAGAGATGGGTTTATAATTAGTGTCACAGGTGGGTTTATAATTAGTGTGAGAGATGGGTTTATAATTAGAGTGAGAGATGGGTTTATAATTAGAGTGAGAGATGGGTTTATAATTAGAGTGAGAGATGGGTTTATAATTAGAGTGAGAGATGGGTTTATAATTAGTGTCACAGGTGGTTTATAATTAGTGTCACAGGTGGGTTTATAATTAGTGTGAGAGATGGGTTTATAATTAGTGTCACAGGTGGGTTTATAATTAGAGTGAGAGATGGGTTTATAATTAGTGTCACAGGTGGGTTTATAATTAGTGTGAGA
Source organism: Heterodontus francisci (assembly GCF_036365525.1). Classification (NCBI taxonomy): domain Eukaryota; kingdom Metazoa; phylum Chordata; class Chondrichthyes; order Heterodontiformes; family Heterodontidae; genus Heterodontus; species Heterodontus francisci. Next base: position 15,854 of record NW_027140708.1, on the reverse strand, counting down.
GATGGGTTTATAATTAGTGTGAGAGATGGGTTTATAATTAGTGTGAGAGATGGGTTTATAATTAGAGTGAGAGATGGGTTTATAATTAGTGTCACAGGTGGTTTATAATTAGTGTCACAGGTGGGTTTATAATTAGTGTGAGAGATGGGTTTATAATTAGTGTCACAGGTGGGTTTATAATTAGAGTGAGAGATGGGTTTATAATTAGTGTCACAGGTGGGTTTATAATTAGTGTGAGAGATGGGTTTATAATTAGAGTGAGAGATGGGTTTATAATTAGTGTCACAGGTGGTTTATAATTAGAGTGAGAGATGGGTTTATAATTAGTGTGAGAGATGGGTTTATAATTAGTGTGAGAGATGGGTTTATAATTAGAGTGAGAGATGGGTTTATAATTAGTGTGAGAGATGGGTTTATAATTAGTGTGAGAGATGGGTTTATAATTAGAGTGAGAGATGGGTTTATAATTAGTGTCACAGGTGGGTTTATAATTAGTGTGAGAGATGGGTTTATAATTAGTGTCACAGGTGGGTTTATAATTAGAGTGAGAGATGGGTTTATAATTAGTGTCACAGGTGGGTTTATAATTAGTGTGAGAGATGGGTTTATAATTAGTGTGAGAGATGGGTTTATAATTAGTGTGAGAGATGGGTTTATAATTAGTGTGAGAGATGGGTTTATAATTAGTGTGAGAGATGGGTTTATAATTAGTGTGAGAGATGGGTTTATAATTAGTGTGAGAGATGGGTTTATAATTAGAGTGAGAGATGGGTTTATAATTAGTGTGAGAGATGGGTTTATAATTAGTGTCACAGGTGGTTTATAATTAGTGTGAGAGATGGGTTTATAATTAGTGTGAGAGATGGGTTTATAATTAGTGTGAGAGATGGGTTTATAATTAGAGTGAGAGATGGGTTTATAATTAGTGTCACAGGTGGTTTATAATTAGTGTCACAGGTGGGTTTATAATTAGTGTGAGAGATGGGTTTATAATTAGTGTCACAGGTGGGTTTATAATTAGAGTGAGAGATGGGTTTATAATTAGTGTCACAGGTGGTTTATAATTAGTGTGAGAGATGGGTTTATAATTAGTGTGAGAGATGGGTTTATAATTAGTGTGAGAGATGGGTTTATAATTAGAGTGAGAGATGGGTTTATAATTAGTGTCACAGGTGGTTTATAATTAGTGTGAGAGATGGGTTTATAATTAGTGTCACAGGTGGTTTATAATTAGTGTCACAGGTGGGTTTATAATTAGTGTGAGAGATGGGTTTATAATTAGTGTCACAGGTGGGTTTATAATTAGAGTGAGAGATGGGTTTATAATTAGTGTCACAGGTGGGTTTATAATTAGTGTGAGAGATGGGTTTATAATTAGTGTGAGAGATGGGTTTATAATTAGTGTGAGAGATGGGTTTATAATTAGAGTGAGAGATGGGTTTATAATTAGTGTCACAGGTGGGTTTATAATTAGTGTGAGAGATGGGTTTATAATTAGTGTGAGAGATGGGTTTATAATTAGTGTGAGAGATGGGTTTATAATTAGAGTGAGAGATGGGTTTATAATTAGTGTCACAGGTGGTTTATAATTAGTGTCACAGGTGGGTTTATAATTAGTGTGAGAGATGGGTTTATAATTAGTGTCACAGGTGGGTTTATAATTAGAGTGAGAGATGGGTTTATAATTAGTGTCACAGGTGGGTTTATAATTAGTGTGAGAGATGGGTTTATAATTAGAGTGAGAGATGGGTTTATAATTAGTGTGAGAGATGGGTTTATAATTAGAGTGAGAGATGGGTTTATAATTAGAGTGAGAGATGGGTTTATAATTAGAGTGAGAGATGGGTTTATAATTAGAGTGAGAGATGGGTTTATAATTAGTGTCACAGGTGGGTTTATAATTAGTGTGAGAGATGGGTTTATAATTAGAGTGAGAGATGGGTTTATAATTAGAGTGAGAGATGGGTTTATAATTAGTGTGAGAGATGGGTTTATAATTAGAGTGAGAGATGGGTTTATAATTAGTGTGAGAGATGGGTTTATAATTAGTGTCACAGGTGGGTTTATAATTAGAGTGAGAGATGGGTTTATAATTAGAGTGAGAGATGGGTTTATAATTAGAGTGAGAGATGGGTTTATAATTAGAGTGAGAGATGGGTTTATAATTAGTGTGAGAGATGGGTTTATAATTAGTGTCACAGGTGGGTTTATAATTAGTGTGAGAGATGGGTTTATAATTAGAGTGAGAGATGGGTTTATAATTAGAGTGAGAGATGGGTTTATAATTAGTGTCACAGGTGGGTTTATAATTAGTGTGAGAGATGGGTTTATAATTAGTGTCACAGGTGGGTTTATAATTAGTGTGAGAGATGGGTTTATAATTAGTGTGAGAGATGGGTTTATAATTAGAGTGAGAGATGGGTTTATAATTAGTGTCACAGGTGGGTTTATAATTAGTGTGAGAGATGGGTTTATAATTAGAGTGAGAGATGGGTTTATAATTAGAGTGAGAGATGGGTTTATAATTAGAGTGAGAGATGGGTTTATAATTAGAGTGAGAGATGGGTTTATAATTAGAGTGAGAGATGGGTTTATAATTAGTGTCACAGGTGGGTTTATAATTAGTGTGAGAGATGGGTTTATAATTAGTGTGAGAGATGGGTTTATAATTAGAGTGAGAGATGGGTTTATAATTAGTGTCACAGGTGGGTTTATAATTAGTGTGAGAGATGGGTTTATAATTAGAGTGAGAGATGGGTTTATAATTAGTGTCACAGGTGGGTTTATAATTAGAGTGAGAGATGGGTTTATAATTAGTGTGAGAGATGGGTTTATAATTAGAGTGAGAGATGGGTTTATAATTAGTGTCACAGGTGGGTTTATAATTAGTGTGAGAGATGGGTTTATAATTAGTGTGAGAGATGGGTTTATAATTAGAGTGAGAGATGGGTTTATAATTAGTGTGAGAGATGGGTTTATAATTAGTGTCACAGGTGGTTTATAATTAGTGTGAGAGATGGGTTTATAATTAGTGTGAGAGATGGGTTTATAATTAGAGTGAGAGATGGGTTTATAATTAGTGTGAGAGATGGGTTTATAATTAGTGTCACAGGTGGGTTTATAATTAGAGTGAGAGATGGGTTTATAATTAGTGTCACAGGTGGTTTATAATTAGTGTGAGAGATGGGTTTATAATTAGTGTGAGAGATGGGTTTATAATTAGAGTGAGAGATGGGTTTATAATTAGTGTCACAGGTGGGTTTATAATTAGAGTGAGAGATGGGTTTATAATTAGTGTGAGAGATGGGTTTATAATTAGTGTGAGAGATGGGTTTATAATTAGAGTGAGAGATGGGTTTATAATTAGAGTGAGAGATGGGTTTATAATTAGTGTCACAGGTGGGTTTATAATTAGTGTGAGAGATGGGTTTATAATTAGTGTCACAGGTGGGTTTATAATTAGAGTGAGAGATGGGTTTATAATTAGTGTGAGAGATGGGTTTATAATTAGAGTGAGAGATGGGTTTATAATTAGAGTGAGAGATGGGTTTATAATTAGTGTGAGAGATGGGTTTATAATTAGTGTGAGAGATGGGTTTATAATTAGAGTGAGAGATGGGTTTATAATTAGAGTGAGAGATGGGTTTATAATTAGTGTGAGAGATGGGTTTATAATTAGTGTGAGAGATGGGTTTATAATTAGAGTGAGAGATGGGTTTATAATTAGAGTGAGAGATGGGTTTATAATTAGTGTGAGAGATGGGTTTATAATTAGTGTCACAGGTGGGTTTATAATTAGTGTGAGAGATGGGTTTATAATTAGTGTGAGAGATGGGTTTATAATTAGAGTGAGAGATGGGTTTATAATTAGTGTGAGAGATGGGTTTATAATTAGTGTCACAGGTGGGTTTATAATTAGTGTGAGAGATGGGTTTATAATTAGTGTGAGAGATGGGTTTATAATTAGAGTGAGAGATGGGTTTATAATTAGAGTGAGAGATGGGTTTATAATTAGTGTCACAGGTGGGTTTATAATTAGTGTGAGAGATGGGTTTATAATTAGAGTGAGAGATGGGTTTATAATTAGAGTGAGAGATGGGTTTATAATTAGAGTGAGAGATGGGTTTATAATTAGAGTGAGAGATGGGTTTATAATTAGAGTGAGAGATGGGTTTATAATTAGAGTGAGAGATGGGTTTATAATTAGTGTCACAGGTGGGTTTATAATTAGTGTGAGAGATGGGTTTATAATTAGAGTGAGAGATGGGTTTATAATTAGAGTGAGAGATGGGTTTATAATTAGTGTCAGAGGTGGGTTTATAATTAGTGTGAGAGATGGGTTTATAATTAGTGTGAGAGATGGGTTTATAATTAGAGTGAGAGATGGGTTTATAATTAGTGTCACAGGTGGGTTTATAATTAGTGTGAGAGATGGGTTTATAATTAGTGTCACAGGTGGGTTTATAATTAGTGTGAGAGATGGGTTTATAATTAGAGTGAGAGATGGGTTTATAATTAGTGTGAGAGATGGGTTTATAATTAGTGTCACAGGTGGGTTTATAATTAGTGTGAGAGATGGGTTTATAATTAGTGTGAGAGATGGGTTTATAATTAGTGTGAGAGATGGGTTTATAATTAGTGTGAGAGATGGGTTTATAATTAGTGTGAGAGATGGGTTTATAATTAGAGTGAGAGATGGGTTTATAATTAGTGTCACAGGTGGGTTTATAATTAGTGTGAGAGATGGGTTTATAATTAGTGTGAGAGATGGGTTTATAATTAGTGTGAGAGATGGGTTTATAATTAGTGTCAGAGATGGGTTTATAATTAGAGTGAGAGATGGGTTTATAATTAGTGTGAGAGATGGGTTTATAATTAGTGTGAGAGATGGGTTTATAATTAGAGTGAGAGATGGGTTTATAATTAGAGTGAGAGATGGGTTTATAATTAGTGTCACAGGTGGGTTTATAATTAGTGTGAGAGATGGGTTTATAATTAGTGTGAGAGATGGGTTTATAATTAGTGTGAGAGATGGGTTTATAATTAGTGTGAGAGATGGGTTTATAATTAGAGTGAGAGATGGGTTTATAATTAGTGTGAGAGATGGGTTTATAATTAGTGTCACAGGTGGGTTTATAATTAGAGTGAGAGATGGGTTTATAATTAGTGTGAGAGATGGGTTTATAATTAGTGTGAGAGATGGGTTTATAATTAGAGTGAGAGATGGGTTTATAATTAGAGTGAGAGATGGGTTTATAATTAGAGTGAGAGATGGGTTTATAATTAGTGTCACAGGTGGGTTTATAATTAGTGTGAGAGATGGGTTTATAATTAGTGTCACAGGTGGGTTTATAATTAGTGTGAGAGATGGGTTTATAATTAGAGTGAGAGATGGGTTTATAATTAGTGTGAGAGATGGGTTTATAATTAGTGTGAGAGATGGGTTTATAATTAGAGTGAGAGATGGGTTTATAATTAGTGTGAGAGATGGGTTTATAATTAGTGTCACAGGTGGGTTTATAATTAGTGTGAGAGATGGGTTTATAATTAGTGTCACAGGTGGTTTATAATTAGTGTGAGAGATGGGTTTATAATTAGTGTCACAGGTGGGTTTATAATTAGTGTGAGAGATGGGTTTATAATTAGTGTGAGAGATGGGTTTATAATTAGTGTGAGAGATGGGTTTATAATTAGAGTGAGAGATGGGTTTATAATTAGTGTGAGAGATGGGTTTATAATTAGTGTGAGAGGTGGGTTTATAATTAGAGTGAGAGATGGGTTTATAATTAGTGTCACAGGTGGGTTTATAATTAGAGTGAGAGATGGGTTTATAATTAGTGTGAGAGATGGGTTTATAATTAGTGTGAGAGATGGGTTTATAATTAGTGTGAGAGATGGGTTTATAATTAGTGTCACAGGATGGGTTTATAATTAGTGTGAGAGATGGGTTTATAATTAGTGTCACAGAGTGGGTTTATAATTAGTGTGAGAGATGGGTTTATAATTAGAGTGAGAGATGGGTTTATAATTAGAGTGAGAGATGGGTTTATAATTAGTGTGAGAGATGGGTTTATAATTAGTGTCACAGGTGGGTTATAATTAGTGTGAGAGATGGGTTTATAATTAGTGTCAGAGATGGGTTTATAATTAGTGTGAGAGATGGGTTTATAATTAGTGTGAGAGATGGGTTTATAATTAGTGTGAGAGATGGGTTTATAATTAGTGTGAGAGATGGGTTTATAATTAGTGTGAGAGATGGGTTTATAATTAGTGTGAGAGATGGGTTTATAATTAGTGTGAGAGATGGGTTTATAATTAGTGTGAGAGATGGGTTTATAATTAGAGTGAGAGATGGGTTTATAATTAGTGTGAGAGATGGGTTTATAATTAGAGTGAGAGATGGGTTTATAATTAGTGTGAGAGATGGGTTTATAATTAGTGTGAGAGATGGGTTTATAATTAGTGTCACAGGTGGGTTTATAATTAGTGTGAGAGATGGGTTTATAATTAGTGTGAGAGATGGGTTATAATTAGGTGACAGGTGGGTTTATAATTAGAGTGAGAGATGGGTTTATAATTAGTGTGAGAGATGGGTTTATAATTAGTGTGAGAGATGGGTTTATAATTAGTGTGAGAGATGGGTTTATAATTAGTGTGAGAGATGGGTTTATAATTAGTGTCACAGGTGGGTTTATAATTAGAGTGAGAGATGGGTTTATAATTAGTGTGAGAGATGGGTTTATAATTAGTGTGAGAGATGGGTTTATAATTAGAGTGAGAGATGGTTTATAATTAGTGTGAGAGATGGGTTTATAATTAGAGTGAGAGATGGGTTTATAATTAGTGTGACAGGTGGGTTTATAATTAGTGTGAGAGATGGGTTTATAATTAGTGTGAGAGATGGGTTTATAATTAGTGTGAGAGATGGGTTTATAATTAGTGTGAGAGATGGGTTATAATTAGTGTGAGAGATGGGTTTATAATTAGTGTGAGAGATGGGTTTATAATTAGTGTCACAGGTGGGTTTATAATTAGTGTGAGAGATGGGTTTATAATTAGTGTGAGAGATGGGTTTATAATTAGTGTGAGAGATGGGTTTATAATTAGTGTGAGAGATGGGTTTATAATTAGTGTGAGAGATGGGTTTATAATTAGTGTGAGAGATGGGTTTATAATTAGTGTGAGAGATGGGTTTATAATTAGTGTCACAGGTGGGTTTATAATTAGTGTGAGAGATGGGTTTATAATTAGTGTGAGAGATGGGTTTATAATTAGAGTGAGAGATGGGTTTATAATTAGTGTGAGAGATGGGTTTATAATTAGTGTGAGAGATGGGTTTATAATTAGAGTGAGAGATGGGTTTATAATTAGTGTGAGAGATGGGTTTATAATTAGTGTGAGAGATGGGTTTATAATTAGTGTGAGAGAGTGGGTTTATAATTAGTGTGAGAGATGGGTTTATAATTAGTGTGAGGATGGGTTTATAATTAGTGTCACAGGTGGGTTTATAATTAGTGTGAGAGATGGGTTTATAATTAGTGTGAGAGATGGGTTTATAATTAGTGTGAGAGATGGGTTTATAATTAGAGTGAGAGATGGGTTTATAATTAGTGTGAGAGATGGGTTTATAATTAGTGTGAGAGATGGGTTTATAATTAGTGTGAGAGATGGGTTTATAATTAGTGTGAGAGATGGGTTTATAATTAGTGTCACAGGTGGGTTTATAATTAGTGTGAGAGATGGGTTTATAATTAGAGTGAGAGATGGGTTTATAATTAGTGTGAGAGATGGGTTTATAATTAGTGTGAGAGATGGGTTTATAATTAGTGTGAGAGATGGGTTTATAATTAGAGTGAGAGATGGGTTTATAATTAGTGTGAGAGATGGGTTTATAATTAGTGTGAGAGATGGGTTTATAATTAGTGTGAGAGGTGGGTTTATAATTAGAGTGAGAGATGGGTTTATAATTAGTGTGAGAGATGGGTTTATAATTAGTGTGAGAGATGGGTTTATAATTAGAGTGAGAGATGGGTTTATAATTAGAGTGAGAGATGGGTTTATAATTAGTGTCACAGGTGGGTTTATAATTAGTGTGAGAGATGGGTTTATAATTAGAGTGAGAGATGGGTTTATAATTAGTGTGAGAGATGGGTTTATAATTAGAGTGAGAGATGGGTTTATAATTAGAGTGAGAGATGGGTTTATAATTAGAGTGAGAGATGGGTTTATAATTAGTGTGAGAGATGGGTTTATAATTAGTGTGAGAGATGGGTTTATAATTAGAGTGAGAGATGGGTTTATAATTAGTGTGAGAGATGGGTTTATAATTAGAGTGAGAGATGGGTTTATAATTAGTGTCACAGGTGGGTTTATAATTAGTGTGAGAGATGGGTTTATAATTAGTGTGAGAGATGGGTTTATAATTAGTGTGAGAGATGGGTTTATAATTAGTGTGAGAGATGGGTTTATAATTAGTGTGAGAGATGGTTTATAATTAGTGTGAGAGATGGGTTTATAATTAGAGTGAGAGATGGGTTTATAATTAGAGTGAGAGATGGGTTTATAATTAGTGTGAGAGATGGGTTTATAATTAGTGTGAGAGATGGGTTTATAATTAGAGTGAGAGATGGGTTTATAATTAGTGTGAAGATGGGTTTATAATTAGTGTGAGAGATGGGTTTATAATTAGTGTGAGAGATGGGTTTATAATTAGTGTCAGAGGTGGGTTATAATTAGAGTGAGAGATGGGTTTATAATTAGTGTGCAGGTGGGTTTATATTAGTGTGAGAGATGGGTTTATAATTAGAGTGAGAGATGGGTTTATAATTAGTGTGAGAGATGGGTTTATAATTTAGAGTGAGAGATGGGTTTATAATTAGTGTCACAGGTGGGTTTATAATTAGTGTGAGAGATGGGTTTATAATTAGTGTCACAGGTGGGTTTATAATTAGAGTGAGAGATGGGTTTATAATTAGAGTGAGAGATGGGTTTATAATTAGAGTGAGAGATGGGTTTATAATTAGTGTGAGAGATGGGTTTATAATTAGTGTGAGAGATGGGTTTATAATTAGAGTGAGAGATGGGTTTTATAATTAGTGTGAGAGATGGGTTTATAATTAGTGTGAGAGATGGGTTTATAATTAGTGTGAGAGATGGGTTTATAATTAGTGTGAGAGATGGGTTTATAATTAGAGTGAGAGATGGGTTTATAATTAGTGTCACAGGTGGGTTTATAATTAGTGTGAGAGATGGGTTTATAATTAGTGTGAGAGATGGGTTTATAATTAGTGTGAGAGATGGGTTTATAATTAGTGTGAGAGATGGGTTTATAATTAGAGTGAGAGATGGGTTTATAATTAGTGTGAGAGATGGGTTTATAATTAGTGTGAGAGATGGGTTTATAATTAGTGTCACAGGTGGGTTTATAATTAGTGTGAGAGATGGGTTTATAATTAGTGTCAGAGATGGGTTTATAATTAGTGTGAGAGATGGGTTTATAATTAGAGTGAGAGATGGGTTTATAATTAGAGTGAGAGATGGGTTTATAATTAGTGTGAGAGATGGGTTTATAATTAGTGTGAGAGATGGGTTTATAATTAGTGTGAGAGATGGGTTTATAATTAGAGTGAGAGATGGGTTTATAATTAGTGTGAGAGATGGGTTTATAATTAGAGTGAGAGATGGGTTTATAATTAGTGTGAGAGATGGGTTTATAATTAGTGTGAGAGATGGGTTTATAATTAGTGTCACAGGTGGGTTTATAATTAGAGTGAGAGATGGGTTTATAATTAGTGTGAGAGATGGGTTTATAATTAGTGTGAGAGATGGGTTTATAATTAGTGTGAGAGATGGGTTTATAATTAGTGTGAGAGATGGGTTTATAATTAGTGTGAGAGATGGGTTTATAATTAGAGTGAGAGATGGGTTTATAATTAGAGTGAGAGATGGGTTTATAATTAGTGTGAGAGATGGGTTTATAATTAGTGTGAGAGATGGGTTTATAATTAGTGTGAGAGATGGGTTTATAATTAGTGTGAGGAGATGGGTTTATAATTAGTGTGAGAGATGGGTTTATAATTAGAGTGAGAGATGGGTTTATAATTAGAGTGAGAGATGGGTTTATAATTAGAGTGAGAGATGGGTTTATAATTAGTGTGAGAGATGGGTTTATAATTAGTGTGAGAGATGGGTTTATAATTAGTGTGAGAGATGGGTTTATAATTAGTGTGAGAGATGGGTTTATAATTAGTGTGAGAGATGGGTTTATAATTAGAGTGAGAGATGGGTTTATAATTAGTGTGAGAGATGGGTTTATAATTAGTGTGACAGGTGGGTTTATAATTAGTGTGAGAGATGGGTTTATAATTAGTGTGCAGAGGTGGGTTTATAATTAGTGTGAGAGATGGGTTTATAATTAGTGTGAGAGATGGGTTTATAATTAGTGTGAGAGATGGGTTTATAATTAGTGTGAGAGATGGGTTTATAATTAGAGTGAGAGATGGGTTTATAATTAGTGTCACAGGTGGGTTTATAATTAGTGTGAGAGATGGGTTATAATTAGTGTGAGAGATGGGTTTATAATTAGTGTGAGAGATGGGTTTATAATTAGTGTGAGAGATGGGTTTATAATTAGTGTGAGAGGTGGGTTTATAATTAGTGTGAGAGATGGGTTTATAATTAGAGTGAGAGATGGGTTTATAATTAGAGTGAGAGATGGGTTTATAATTAGGTGAGAGATGGGTTTATAATTAGTGTGAGAGATGGGTTTATAATTAGTGTGACAGGTGGGTTTATAATTAGTGTGAGAGATGGGTTTATAATTAGAGTGAGAGATGGGTTTATAATTAGTGTGAGAGATGGGTTTATAATTAGTGTGAGAGATGGGTTTATAATTAGTGTGAGATGGGTTTATAATTAGTGTGAGAGATGGGTTTATAATTAGTGTGAGAGATGGGTTTATAATTAGAGTGAGAGATGGGTTTATAATTAGTGTGAGAGATGGGTTTATAATTAGTGTGAGAGATGGGTTTATAATTAGAGTGAGAGATGGGTTTATAATTAGTGTCAAGGTGGGTTTATAATTAGTGTGAGAGATGGGTTTATAATTAGAGTGAGAGATGGGTTTATAATTAGTGTGAGAGATGGGTTTATAATTAGTGTGAGAGATGGGTTTATAATTAGAGTGAGAGATGGGTTTATAATTAGTGTGAGAGATGGGTTTATAATTAGAGTGAGAGATGGGTTTATAATTAGAGTGAGAGATGGGTTATAATTAGAGTGAGAGATGGGTTTATAATTAGTGTGAGAGATGGGTTTATAATTAGTGTGAGAGATGGGTTTATAATTAGTGTGAGAGATGGGTTTATAATTAGTGTGAGAGATGGGTTTATAATTAGAGTGAGAGATGGGTTTATAATTAGTGTGAGAGATGGTTTATAATTAGAGTGAGAGATGGGTTTATAATTAGTGTCAGAGAGTGGGTTTATAATTAGTGTGAGAGTGGGTTTATAATTAGTGTGAGAGATGGGTTTATAATTAGTGTGAGAGATGGGTTTATAATTAGAGTGAGAGATGGGTTTATAATTAGTGTGAGAGATGGGTTTATAATTAGTGTGAGAGATGGGTTTATAATTAGTGTGAGAGATGGGTTTATAATTAGTGTGAGAGATGGGTTTATAATTAGTGTTAGGTGGTTTATAATTAGAGTGAGAGATGGGTTATAATTAGAGTGAGAGATGGGTTTATAATTAGTGTGAGAGATGGGTTTATAATTAGAGTGAGAGATGGGTTTATAATTAGTGTAGAGATGGGTTTATAATTAGTGTGAGAGATGGGTTTATAATTAGTGTGAGAGATGGGTTTATAATTAGAGTGAGAGATGGGTTTATAATTAGTGTGAGAGATGGGTTTATACTTAGAGTGAGAGATGGGTTTATAATTAGTGTAGAGGTGGGTTTATAATTAGTGTGAGAGATGGGTTTATAATTAGTGTGAGAGATGGGTTTATAATTAGTGTGAGAGATGGGTTTATAATTAGAGTGAGAGATGGGTTTATAATTAGAGTGAGAGATGGGTTTATAATTAGTGTGAGAGATGGGTTTATAATTAGTGTGAGAGATGGGTTTATAATTAGAGTGAGAGATGGGTTTATAATTAGTGTGCAGAGGTGGGTTTATAATTAGTGTGAGAGATGGGTTTATAATTAGTGTGAGAGATGGGTTTATAATTAGTGTGAGAGATGGGTTTATAATTAGTGTGAGAGATGGGTTTATAATTAGTGTGAGAGATGGGTTTATAATTAGTGTGAGAGATGGGTTTATAATTAGAGTGAGAGATGGGTTTATAATTAGTGTGAGAGATGGGTTTATAATTAGTGTGAGAGATGGGTTTATAATTAGAGTGAGAGATGGGTTTATAATTAGTGTGAGAGATGGGTTTATAATTAGAGTGAGAGATGGGTTTATAATTAGAGTGAGAGATGGGTTTATAATTAGTGTGAGAGATGGTTTATAATTAGAGTGAGAGATGGGTTTATAATTAGTGTGAGAGATGGGTTTATAATTAGTGTGAGAGCATGGGTTTATAATTAGTGTGAGAGATGGGTTTATAATTAGTGTGAGAGATGGGTTTATAATTAGAGTGAGAGATGGGTTTATAATTAGTGTGAGAGATGGGTTTATAATTAGTGTGAGAGATGGGTTTATAATTAGAGTGAGAGATGGGTTTATAATTAGTGTGAGAGATGGGTTTATAATTAGAGTGAGAGATGGGTTTATAATTAGTGTGAGAGATGGGTTTATAATTAGAGTGAGAGATGGGTTTATAATTAGAGTGAGAGATGGGTTTATAATTAGTGTGAGAGATGGGTTTATAATTAGTGAGAGATGGGTTTATAATTAGTGTGAGAGATGGGTTTATAATTAGAGTGAGAGATGGGTTTATAATTAGAGTGAGAGATGGGTTTATAATTAGAGTGAGAGATGGGTTTAATTAGTGTCAGGATGGGTTTATAATTAGAGTGAGAGATGGGTTTATAATTAGTGTGAGAGATGGGTTTATAATTAGTGTGAGAGATGGGTTTATAATTAGAGTGAGAGATGGGTTTATAATTAGAGTGAGAGATGGGTTTATAATTAGTGTGAGAGATGGGTTTATAATTAGAGTGAGAGATGGGTTTATAATTAGAGTGAGAGATGGGTTTATAATTAGTGTGAGAGATGGGTTTATAATTAGTGTGAGAGATGGGTTTTATAATTAGAGTGAGAGATGGGTTTATAATTAGAGTGAGAGATGGGTTTATAATTAGAGTGAGAGATGGGTTTATAATTAGTGTGAGAGATGGGTTTATAATTAGTGTGAGAGATGGGTTTATAATTAGTGTGAGAGATGGGTTTATAATTAGTGTGAGAGATGGGTTTATAATTAGTGTGAGAGATGGGTTTATAATTAGTGTCGAGAGATGGGTTTATAATTAGTGTGAGAGATGGGTTTATAATTAGTGTGAGAGATGGGTTTATAATTAGAGTGAGAGATGGGTTTATAATTAGTGTGAGAGATGGGTTTATAATTAGTGTGAGAGATGGGTTTATAATTAGTGTGAGAGATGGGTTTATAATTAGTGTGAGAGATGGGTTTATAATTAGTGTGAGAGATGGGTTTATAATTAGAGTGAGAGATGGGTTTATAATTAGAGTGAGAGATGGGTTTATAATTAGTGTGAGAGATGGGTTTATAATTAGTGTGAGAGATGGGTTATAATTAGTGTGAGAGATGGGTTTATAATTAGTGTGAGAGTGGGTTTATAATTAGTGTGAGAGATGGGTTATAATTAGTGTCACAGGTGGGTTTATAATTAGAGTGAGAGATGGGTTTATAATTAGAGTGAGAGATGGGTTTATAATTAGTGTGAGAGATTGGGTTTATAATTAGTGTGAGAGATGGGTTTATAATTAGTGTGAGAGATGGGTTTATAATTAGTGTGAGAGATGGGTTTATAATTAGAGTGAGAGATGGGTTTATAATTAGTGTGAGAGATGGGTTTATAATTAGAGTGAGAGATGGGTTTATAATTAGTGTGAGAGATGGGTTTATAATTAGTGTGAGAGATGGGTTTATAATTAGTGTCACAGGTGGGTTTATAATTAGAGTGAGAGATGGGTTTATAATTAGTGTGAGAGATGGGTTTATAATTAGTGTGAGAGATGGGTTTATAATTAGTGTGAGAGATGGGTTTATAATTAAGTGTTGAGAGATGGGTTTATAATTAGTGTCACAGGTGGGTTTATAATTAGAGTGAGAGATGGGTTTATAATTAGTGTGAGAGATGGGTTTATAATTAGTGTGAGAGATGGGTTTATAATTAGTGTGAGAGATGGGTTTATAATTAGAGTGAGAGATGGGTTTATAATTAGTGTCACAGGTGGGTTTATAATTAGAGTGAGAGATGGGTTTATAATTAGTGTGAGAGATGGGTTTATAATTAGAGTGAGAGATGGGTTTATAATTAGAGTGAGAGATGGGTTTATAATTAGTGTGAGAGATGGGTTTATAATTAGTGTCACAGGTGGGTTTATAATTAGAGTGAGAGATGGGTTTTATAATTAGTGTGAGAGATGGGTTTATAATTAGTGTGAGAGATGGGTTTATAATTAGAGTGAGAGATGGGTTTATAATTAGTGTGAGAGATGGGTTTATAATTAGTGTGAGAGATGGGTTTATAATTAGTGTGAGAGATGGGTTTATAATTAGAGTGAGAGATGGGTTTAAATTAGAGTGAGAGATGGGTTTATAATTAGAGTGAGAGATGGGTTTATAATTAGTGTGAGAGATGGGTTTATAATTAGTGTGCAGAGGTGGGTTTATAATTAGTGTGAGAGATGGGTTTATAATTAGAGTGAGAGATGGGTTTATAATTAGAGTGAGAGATGGGTTTATAATTAGAGTGATTAGAGATGGGTTTATAATTAGTGTGAGAGATGGGTTTATAATTAGTGTGAGAGATGGTTTATAATTAGTGTGAGAGATGGGTTTATAATTAGAGTGAGAGATGGGTTTATAATTAGTGTGAGAGATGGGTTTATAATTAGAGTGAGAGATGGGTTTATAATTAGAGTTGAGAGATGGGTTTATAATTAGTGTGAGAGATGGGTTTATAATTAGTGTGAGAGATGGGTTTATAATTAGTGTGAGAGATGGGTTTATAATTAGAGTGAGAGATGGGTTTATAATTAGAGTGAGAGATGGGTTTATAATTAGTGTGAGAGATGGTTTATAATTAGAGTGAGAGATGGGTTTATAATTAGTGTCACAGGTGGGTTTATAATTAGTGTGAGAGATGGGTTTATAATTAGTGTCACAGGTGGGTTTATAATTAGTGTGAGAGATGGGTTTATAATTAGTGTGAGAGATGGGTTTATAATTAGAGTGAGAGATGGGTTTATAATTAGTGTGAGACAGGTGGGTTTATAATTAGAGTGAGAGATGGGTTTATAATTAGAGTGAGAGATGGGTTTATAATTAGTGTGAGAGATGGGTTTATAATTAGAGTGAGAGATGGGTTTATAATTAGTGTGAGAGATGGGTTTATAATTAGTGTGAGAGATGGGTTTATAATTAGTGTGAGAGATGGGTTTATAATTAGTGTGAGAGATGGTTTATAATTAGAGTGAGAGATGGGTTTATAATTAGTGTGAGAGATGGGTTTATAATTAGTGTGAGAGATGGGTTTATAATTAGTGTGAGAGATGGGTTTATAATTAGTGTGAGAGATGGGTTTATAATTAGTGTGAGAGATGGGTTTATAATTAGTGTGAGAGATGGGTTTATAATTAGAGTGAGAGATGGGTTTATAATTA
>NW_027140707.1:0-76035 GCF_036365525.1 Heterodontus francisci | reverse complement strand
TTTTATAATTATTTTGTGTTGATTGGGTATTTATTAATTATATTGGTGTTGATTGGTATTTAATAATTATATTGGTGTTGATTGGTATTTATTAATTATGTTGGTGTTGATTGGTATTCATTAATTATATCTGGTGTTGATTGTATTTATTAATTATATTGGTGTTGATTGGTATTTATAATTATTTGTGTTGATTGTATTATTATTATATTGGTGTTGATTGTATTTATAATTATATTGTGTTGATTGGTATTTATTAATTATGTTGGTGTGGATTGGTATTTATTAATTATATTCGGTGTTGATTGGTATTTTAATTATTGTGGTGTGGATTGGTATTTATAATTATATTTGTGTTGATTGGTATTTATTAATTATGTTGGTGTTGATTGGTATTTATTAATTATATTTGTGTTGATTGGTATTTATTAATTATAGTTGTGTGGATTGGTATTTTTAATTATATTGGTGTTGATTGGTATTTTTAATTATTTGGGTGATTGGTATTTATAATTATAGTTGTGTTGATTGGTATTTATTAATTATGTTGTGTTGATTGGTATTTTTAATTATGTTGGTGTTGATTGGTATTTATTAATTATTTGGTGTGGATTGGTAATTTATTATATTTGTGTGATTGGTATTTATTAATTATGTTGGTGTGATTGGTATTTATAATTATAGTTTGTTGTGGATTGGTATTTATAATTATATTTGTGTTGATTGCTATTTATTAATTATGTTGGTGTTGATTGGTATTTATTATTTATGTTGGTGTTGATTGGTATTTATTAATTATGTTGGTGTGGATTGGTATTTATAATTATATTTGTGTTGATTGGTATTTATAATTAATTTGGTTTGATTGGTATTTTTAATTATGTTTGGTGTTGATTGGTATTTATTAATTATATTGGTGTTGATTGGTATTTATAATTATATTTGTGTTGATTGGTATTTTATTAATTATTTTGTGTTGATTGGTATTATAATTATATTTGTGTTGATTGGTATTATAATTATATCGGTGTTGATTGGTATTTATTAATTATGTTGGTGTTGATTGGTATTTATTAATTATATTTGTGTTGATTGGTATTAATAATTATATTTGTGTTGATTGTATTTATTAATTATGTTGGTGTGGATTGGTATTTATTAATTATATTTGTGTTGATTGGTATTTATAATTATATTTGTGTTGATTGGTATTTATAATTATATCGGTGTTGATTGGTATTTATTAATTATGTTGGTGTTGATTGGTATTTATTAATTATATCGGTGTTGATTGGTATTTATAATTATGTTGTGTTGATTGGTATTTATTAATTATATTGGTGTTGATTGGTATTTATTAATTATATTTGTGTTGATTGGTATTTATAATTATATCGGTGTTGATTGGTATTTATTAATTATGTTGGTGTTGATTGGTATTTATTAATTATATTTGTGTTGATTGGTATTTATAATTATATTTGTGTTGATTGGTATTTATTAATTATGTTGGTGTGGATTGGTATTTATTAATTATATTTGTGTTGATTGGTATTTATTAATTATGTTGGTGTGGATTGGTATTTATAATTATATTTGTGTTGATTGGTATTTATAATTATATCGGTGTTGATTGGTATTTATTAATTATATTGGTGTTGATTGGTATTTTATTAATTATGTTGGTGTGGATTGGTATTTATTAATTATATTTGTGTTGATTGGTATTTATTAATTATGTTGTGTGGACTGGGTATTTATTAATTATATTGGTGTTGATTGGTATTTATTAATTATGTTGGTGTGGATTGGTATTTATAATTATATTTGTGTTGATTGGTATTTATAATTATATCGGTGTTGATTGGGTATTATTAATTATGTTTGTGTTGATTGGTATTTATTAATTATTTTGTGTTGAGTGGTATTTATTAATTATGTTGGTGTGGATTGGTATTTATTAATTATATTTGTGTGATTGGTATTTATTAATTATATTGGTGTTGATTGGTATTTATTAATTATGTTGGTGTGGATTGGTATTTATTAATTATGTTGGTGTGGATTGGTATTTATTAATTATATTGGTGTTGATTGGTATTTATTAATTGTGTTGGTGTGGATTGGTATTTATAATTATATTTGTGTTGATTGGTATTTATAATTATATCGGTGTTGATTGGTATTTATTAATTATGTTGGTGTTGATTTGTATTTATTAATTATATTGGTGTTGATTGGTATTTATTAATTATGTTGGTGTGGATTGGTATTTATTAATTATATTGGTGTTGATTGGTATTTATTAATTATGTTGGTGTGGATTGGTATTTTTAATTATATTTGTGTTGATTGGTATTTATAATTATATCGGTGTTGATTGGTATTTATTAATTATGTTGGTGTTGATTTGTATTTATTAATTATATTGGTGTTGATTTGTATTTATTAATTATGTTGGTGTGGATTGGTATTTTATTAATTTTATTGTTGTGTGTGGTTTGGTATTTATTAATTATATTTGTGTTGATTGGTATTTATTATTTATCGGTGTTGATTGGTATTTATTATTATGTTTGGTGTTGATTGGTATTTATAATTATATTTGTGTGATTGGTATTTTTTAATTATGTTGGTGTTGATTGGTATTCATTAATTATGTTGGTGTTGATTGGTATTTATAATTATATTTGGTGTGGATTGGTATTTATTAATTATGTTGTGTTGTTTGTGTGATTGGTATTTATTATTATTAGTGGTTGATTGGTATTTATTATGTTGGTGTGGTTTGGTTTTTATTAATTATTTTTTGTGATTGGTTTTTATTATGTTGGTGTTGATTGGTATTCATTAATTATGTTGGTGTTGATTGGTATTTATTATTTTGTGGTGTGGATTGTATTTATAATTATATTTGTGTTGATTGTTATTTATAATTATATTTGTGTTGATTGGTATTTTTAATTATGTTGGTGTTGATTGGTATTTTTAATTTATTGGTGTTGATTGGTATTTATATGTTATATTTGTGTTGATTGGTATTATTAATTATATTGGTGTTGATTGTATTTAGTATTTATATTTGTGTTGATTGGTATTTATAATTATATCTGTGTTGATTGGTATTTATTAATTATGTTGGTGTTGATTGGTATTTATTAATTATATTTGTGTTGATTGGTATTTATAATTATATTTGTGTTGATTGGTATTTATTAATTATGTTGGTGTGGATTGGTATTTATTAAGTATATTTGTGTTGATTGGTATTTATAATTATATCGGTGTTGATTGGTATTTATTAATTATGTTGGGTTGATTGGTATTTATTATTATGTTGTGTTGATTGGTATTTATAATTATATTTGTGTTGATTGGTATTTATTAGTTTATATTGGTGTTGATTGGTATTTTATAATTATATTGTGTGTTGATTGGTATTTATAATTATATTGTGTTGATTGGTATTTATAATTATGTTGGTGTGGATTGGTATTTATTAATTATATTTGTGGTGATTGTATTTATTAATTATGTTGGTGTTGATTGGTATTTATTATTTTATTGGTGTTGATTGGTATTTATTAATTATGTTGGTGTGATTGGTATTTATTAATTATTTTTGTGTTGATTGGTATTTATAATTATATTTGTGTTGATTGGTATTTATTAATTTATTTGTGTTGATTGGTATTTATAATTATATTTGTGTTGATTGGTATTTTTTAATTATGTTGGTGTGGATTGGTATTTATTAATTATATTTGTGTTGATTGGTATTTATTAATATGTTGTGGTTGATTGGTATTTATTATTATATTTGTGTGATTGGTATTTATAATTATATTGGTGTTGATTGGTATTTATTAATTATGTTGGTGGTGATTGGTATTTATTAATTATATTGGTGTTGATTGGTATTTATTATTATGTTGGTTGGATTGGGTATTTATTAGTTAGTTTTGTGTTGGATTGGTATTTATTAATTATATTGTGTGTTTGATTTGGTATTTATTAATTATGTTGGTGTGGATTGGTATTATTAATTATATTGGTGTTGATTGGTATTTATAATTTATGTTGTGTGGATTGGTATTTTGTAATTATATTTGTGTTGATTGGTATTTATAATTATATCGGTGTTGATTGGTATTTATTAATTATTTTGGTGTTGATTTGTATTTATTAATTATATTGGTGTTGATTGGTATTTTATTAATTATGTTGGTGTTGATTGGTATTTATTAATTATGTTGGTGTGGATTGGTATTTTTTATTATAGTTGTGTTGATTGGTATTTTTAATTTTATCGGTTGTTGATTGGTATTTATTAATTATATTGGTGGTTGATTGGTATTTATAATTATATTTGTGTTGATTGGTATTTATTAATTATGTTGGTGTTGATTGGTATTCATTAATTATATTGGTGTTGATTGGTATTTATAATTATATTTGTGTGGATTGGTATTTATTAATTATGTTGGTGTTGATTGGTATTTATTAATTATATCGGTGTTGATTGGTATTTATTAATTATGTTGGTGTGGATTGGTATTTATTAATTATATTTGTGTTGATTGGTATTTTTTTATTATGTTGGTGTTGATTGGTATTCATTAATTATGTGGTGTTGATTGGTATTTATTAATTATGTTGGTGTGGATTGGTATTTTAATTATATTTGTGTTGATTGGTATTTTTAATTATGTTGGTGTTGATTGGTATTTATTAATTATGTTGGTGTGGATTGGTATTTATAATTATATTTGTGTTGATTGGTATTTTTTAATTATGTTGGTGTTGATTGGTATTTATTAATTATGTTGGTGTGGATTGGTATTTATAATTATATTTGTGTTGATTGCTATTTATTAATTATGTTTGGTGTTGATTGGTATTTATTAATTATGTTGGTGTGGATTGGTATTTATTAATTATGTTGGTGTGGATTGGTATTTATAATTATTTGTGTTGATTGGTATTTATAATTATATTTGTGTTGATTGGTATTTTTTAATTATGTTGGTGTTGATTGGTATTTATTAATTATATTGGTGTTGATTGGTATTTATAATTATATTTGTGTTGATTGGTATTTATTAATTATATTTGTGTTGATTGGTATTTATAATTATATTTGTGTTGATTGGTATTTATAATTATATCGGTGTTGATTGGTATTTATTAATTATGTTGGTGTTGATTGGTATTTATTAATTATATTTGTGTTGATTGGTATTATAATTATATTTGTGTTGATTGGTATTTATTAATTATGTTGTGTGGATTGGTATTTATTAATTATGTTGGTGTTGATTGGTATTTATAATTATATTTGTGTTGATTGGTATTTATAATTATATCGGTGTTGATTGGTATTTATTAATTATGTTGGTGTTGATTGGTATTTATTAATTATATCGGTGTTGATTGGTATTTATAATTATATTGGTGTTGATTGGTATTTATTAATTATATTGGTGTTGATTGGTATTTATAATTATATTTGTGTTGATTGGTATTTATAATTATATCGGTGTTGATTGGTATTTATTAATTATGTTGGTGTTGATTGGTATTTATTAATTATATTTGTGTTGATTGGTATTTAATTATATTTGTGTTGATTGGTATTTATTAATTTGTTGGTGTGGATTGGTATTATTAATTTATTTGTGTTGATTGGTATTTATTAATTATGTTGGTGTGGATGGTTTTATAATTATATTTGTGTGATTGGTATTTATAATTATATCGTGTTGATTGGTATTTATTAATTATATTGTGTTGATTGGTATTTATTAATTATGTTGGTGTGGATTGGTATTTATTATTTATTTGTGTTGATTGGTATTTATTAATTATGTTGGTGTGGACTGGTATTTATTAATTATATTGGTGTTGATTGGTATTTATTAATTATGTTGTGTGGATTGGTATTTATAATTATATTTGTGTTGATTGGTATTTATAATTATATCGGTGTTGATTGGTATTTATTAATTATGTTGGTGTTGATTGGTATTTATTAATTATATTGTGTTGATTGGTATTTATTAATTATGTTGGTGTGGATTGGTATTATTAATTATATTTGTGTGGATTGGTATTTATTAATTTATTGGTGTTGATTGGTATTTTTTAATTTGTTGGAGTGGTTGTATTATTTTTGGTGGTGTGGATTGGTATTTATTAATTATATTGGTGTTGATTGGTATTTATTAATTATGTTGGTGTGGATTGGTATTTATAATTATATTTGTGGTTGATTGGTATTTATAATTATATCGGTGTTGATTGGTATTTATTATTATGTTGGTGTGGATTTGTATTTATTAATTATATTGGTGTTGATTGGTATTTATTAATTTGTTGGGGTGGATTGGTATTTAGTAATTATATTGGTGTTGATTGGTATTTATTAATTATGTTGGTGTGGTTTGGTATTTATAATTTTATTTGTGTTGATTGGTATTTATAATTATTTCGGTGTTGATTGGTTTTTATTAATTATGTGGTGTGGTTGTTTTATTAATTTTATTGGTGTTGATTTGTTTTTTTTATTAGTTGGTGTGGATTGGTTTTTTTTATTTTATTTGGTGTGGATTGGTTTTTATTAATTATATTTGTGGTGATTGGTATTTATTAATTATATCGGTGTGATTGGTATTTATTATTTATATTGTGTTGATTGGTATTTATAATTTTATTTTCGGTGTTTGGTATTTATTAATTATGTTGGTGTTGATTGGTATTATTAATTATGTTGGTGTTGATTGGTATTTATATTATATTTGTGTGGTTGTATTTATTATTTTGTTGGTGTGATTGGTATTTTTAATTATATTGGTGTTGATTGGTTTATTTGTGGTGTGGGATGGTATTTATTATGGTGTTGATTGGTATTTATTAATTATGTTGGTGTTGATTGGTATTTATTAATTATATTTGTGTTGATTGGTATTTTTTTATTATGTTGGTGTTGATTGGTATTATTAATTATGTTTGGTGTTGTTTGGTATTTATTATTTATGTTTGGTGTGGATTGGTATTTATAATTATATTTGTGTTGATTGGTTTTATAATTATATTTGTGTTGTATGGTATTTTTATTATGTTGGTGTTGAGTGGTATTTATTAATTATTTTGGGTTGATTGGTATTTATAATTATATTGTGTTGATTGGTATTATTAATTTATTTGTGTTGATTGTATTTATTATTATATTTGTGTTGATTGGTATTTATTAATTATATCGGTGTTGATTGGTATTTATTAATTATGTTGGTGTTGATTGGTATTTATTAATTATATTTGTGTTGATTGGTATTTATAATTATATTTGTGTTGATTGGTATTTATTAATTATGTTGGTGTGGATTGGTATTTATTAATTATATTTGTGTTGATTGGTATTTATAATTATTATGGTGTTGATTGGTATTTATTAATTATGTTGGTGTTGATTGGTATTTATTAATTATATTTGTGTTGATTGGTATTTAGAATTATATTTGTGTTGATTCGTATTTATTAATTATATTGGTGTTGATTGGTATTTATAATTATATTTGTGTTGATTGGTATTTATAATTATATTTGTGTTGATTGGTATTTATTAATTATGTTGGTGTGGATTGGTATTTATTAATTATATTTGTGTTGATTGTATTTATTAATTATGTTGGTGTTGATTGGTATTTATTATTATATTTGTGTTGATTGGTATTTATTAATTATGTTGGTGTGGATTGGTATTTATTAATTATATTTGTGTTGATTGGTATTTATAATTATTATTTGTGTTGATTGGTATTTATTAATTATATTTGTGTTGATTGGTATTTATTAATTATATTTGTGTTGATTGGTATTTATTAATTATGTTGGTGTGGATTGGTATTTATTAATTATATTTGTGTTGATTGGTATTTATTAATTATGTTGGTGTTGATTGGTATTTATTATTATATTTGTGTGATTGGTATTTATAATTATATCGGTGTGATTGGTATTTATTAATTATGTTGGTGTTGATTGGTATTTATTAATTATATTGGTGTTGATTGGTATTTATTAATTATGTTGGTATGGATTGGTATTTATTAGTTAGTTTGTGTTGGATTGGTATTTATTAATTATATTGGTGTTGATTGGTATTTATTAATTATGTTTGGTGTGGATTGGTATTTATTAATTATATTGGTGTTGATTGGTATTTATTAATTATGTTGGTGTGGATTGGTATTTGTAATTATATTTGTGTTGATTGGTATTTATAATTATATCGTGTTGATTGGTAATTATTAATTATTTTGGTGTTGATTTGTATTTTATTAATTATATTGGTGTTGATTGGTATTTATTAATTATGTTTGGTGTGGATTGGTATTTATTAATTATGTTTGTGTGGATTGGTATTTTATTATATTTGTGTTGATTGGTATTTATTAATTATTTCGGTGTTGATTGGTATTTATTAATTATATTGGTGTTGATTGGTATTTATTAATTATGTTGGTGTGGATTGGTATTTATAATTATTTGTGTTGATTGCTTAGTATTGTGGTTGATTGTATTATTAATTATGTTGGTGTTGATTGGTATTTATTAATTATGTTGGTGTGGATTGTATTTATTAATTATATTGTGTGGATTGGTATTTATTAATTATATTGGTGTGTTTGCTTATTTATAATTATATTTGGTGTTGATTGGTATTTATTAATTATGTTGGTGTTGATTGGTATTTATTAATTATGTTGGTGTGGATTGGTATTTATTAATTATAGTTGGTGTTGATTGGTATTTATTAATTATATTTGTGTGATTGGTATTGGTATTTAGTTGGTGTTGATTGTATTATTAATTTATCGTGTGATTGGTATTTTTTTATTTGTGGTTGGTTGTTTGATTTGTGGGTGGATTTTATTAATTATATTTGTGTTGTTTGTATTTATTTATTGTGTTGATTTTGATTGTGTGATGGTTTTATAATTATATTCGGTGTTGATTTGGTATTTATTAATTATGTTGGTGTTGATTGGTATTTATTAATTATATTTGTGTTGATTGGTATTTATAATTATTTTGTGTTGATTGGTATTTATTAATTATGTTGGTGTTGATTGGTATTTATTAATTATATTTGTGTTTGGTATTTATTAGTCGGTGTTTGGTATTTATTATTATGTTGTGTTGATTGGTATTTATTATTTATTTTGTGTTGATTGGTATTTATTAATTATATTTGTGTTGATTGGTATTTATTAATTATTTGGTGTTGATTGGTATTTATAATTTTATTTGTGTTGTTTTTATGGGTTATTGTATTTATTTTGTGGTGTGGATTGGTATTTATTAATTATATTTGTGTTGATTGGTATTTATAATTATGTTGTGTTGATTGGTATTATTATTTTAGTTGTGTTGATTTGTTTTTATTAATTATTTGTGTGTTGTTTATTATTTATATTTGTGTTGATTGGTATTTATTAATTATGTTTGTGTTGATTGGTATTTATTAATTATATTTGTGTTGATTGGTATTTTTAATTATATTGTGTTGATTGGTATTTATTAATTATATTGGTGTTGATTGGTATTTATAATTATTGTGTTGATTGTTTTTTATGTGGGTGATTGGTATTTATTTATCGGTTGATTGGTTTTTTTTGTTGGTTGATTGGTATTTATTAATTATATTTGTGTTGATTGGTATTTATTAATTATGTTGGTGTTGGATTGTATTTTTAGTTTGTTTGTGGATTGTATTTATTATATTGTGTGATTGTATTATTATTTGTTGGTGTGGATTGGTATTTATTAATTATATTGGTGTTGATTGGTATTTATTAATTATGTTGGTGTGATTGGTATTTGTAATTATATTGGTGTTGATTGGTATTTATTAATTATATCGTGTTGATTGGTAATTATTAATTATTTTGGTGTTGATTGGTATTTATTATTTATTTGGTGTTGATTGGTATTTATTAATTATGTTGGTGTGGATTGGTATTTATTAATTAGTTTGGTGTGGATTGGTATTTATTAATTATTTTTGTGTTGATTGGTATTTATTATTTATATCGGTGTTGATTGGTATTTATTAATTATATTGGTGTTGATTGGTATTTATAATTATATTTGTGTTGATTGGTATTTATTAATTATGTTGGTGTTGATTGGTATTCATTAATTATATTGGTGTTGATTGGTATTCATTAATTATATTGGTGTGGATTGGTATTTATAATTATATTTGGTGTTGATTGGCTATTTATTAATTATGTTGGTGTTGATTGGTATTTATTAATTATGATTTGGTGTTGATTGGTATTTATAATTATGTTGGTGTGGATTGGTATTTATTAATTATATTGGTGTGGATTGGTATTTATAATTATATTTGTGTTGATTGCTATTTATTAATTATGTTGTGTTGATTGGTATTTATTAATTATGTTGGTGTTGATTGGTATTTATTAATTATGTTGGTGTGGATTGGTATTTATAATTATATTTGTGTTGATTGGTATTTATTAATTATATTTGTGTGGATTGGTATTTATTAATTATGTTGTGTTGATTGGTATTATTAATTATATCGGTGTTGATTGGTATTTATTAATTATGTTGGTGTGGATTGGTATTTATTAATTATGTTGGTGTGGATTGGTATTTATAATTATATTTGTGTTGATTGGTATTTATTAATTATATTTGTGTGGATTGGTATTTATTATTATGTTGTGTTGATTGGTATTTATTAATTATATCGGTGTTGATTGGTATTTATTAATTATGTTGGTGTGGATTGGTATTTATAATTATATTTGTGTTGATTGGTATTTTTTAATTATAGTTGGTGTTGATTGGTATTTATTAATTATATTTGTGTTGATTGGTATTTATTAATTATGTTGGTGTTGATTGGTATTTATTAATTATATTGTGTTGATTGGTATTTATTAATTATGTTGGTGTGGATTGGTATTTATTATTATATTTGTGTTGATTGGTATTTTTTATTTATTTGTGTTGATTGGTATTTATTAATTATGTTGGTGTTGATTGGTATTTATTAATTATGTTTGTGTTGATTGGTATTTATTAATTATATTGGTGTTGATTGGTATTTATTAATTATGTGGTGTTGATTGGTATTTATTAATTATATTTGTGTTATTGGTATTTTAAGTTATGTTGGTGTTGTTGGTATTTATTAATTATTTTGTGTTGATTGGTATTTATTAATTATATTGGTGTTGATTGGTATTTATTAATTATGTTGGTGTTGATTGGTATTTATTAATTATATTTGTGTTGATTGGTATTTTATTAATTATGTTGGTGTTGATTGGTATTTATTAATATATTTGTGTTGATTGGTATTTATAATTATATTTGTGTTGATTGTATTTATGAATTATGTTGGTGTGGATTGGTATTTATTAATTATATTTGTGTTGATTGGTATTTATAATTATATTTGTGTTGATTGGTATTTATTTATTATATCGGTGTTGATTGGTATTTATTAATTATGTTGGTGTTGATTGGTATTTATTAATTGTATTTGTGTTGATTGGTATTTATTAATTATGTTGGTGTTGATTGGTATTTATTAATTATATTGGTGTTGATTGGTATTTTTAATTATGTTGGTGTGGATTGGTATTTATAATTATATTTGTGTTGATTGGTATTTATAATTATATCGTGTTGATTGGTATTTATTAATTATGTTGGTGTTGATTGGTATTTATTAATTATGTTGGTGTTGATTGGTATTTATTAATTTATTTGTGTGGATTGGTATTTATTAATTATGTTGGTGTGATTGGTATTTATTAATTATATTGGTGTTGATTGGTATTTATTAATTATGTTGGTGTGGATTGGTATTTATAATTATATTTGTGTTGATTGGTATTTATAATTATATCGGTGTTGATTGGTATTTATTAATTTTGTTGGTGTTGATTGGTATTTATTAATTATATTTGGTGTTGATTGGTATTTATTAATTATGTTGGTGTGGATTGGTATTTATTAATTTTATTTGTGTGGATTGGTATTTTTATTATATTGGTGTTGATTGGTATTTATTAATTATGTTGGTGTGGATTGGTATTTATTAATTATATTGGGTGTTGATTGGTATTTATTAATTATGTGGTGTGGATTGGTATTTGTAATTATTTTGTGTTGATTGGTATTTATAATTATATTGGTGTTGATTGGTATTTATTTATTATTTTGGTGTTGATTTGTATTTATTAATTATATTGGTGTTGATTGGTATTAATTAATTATGTTGGTGTGGATTGGTATTTATTAATTATATTTGTGTGGATTGGTATTTAGTTTTTATATCGGTGTTGATTGGTATTTATTATTATATTGGTGTTGATTGGTATTTTATTATATTTGTGTTGATTGGGTATTTATTAATTATGTTGGTGTTGATTGGTATTCATTAATTATATTGGTGTTGATTGGTATTTATAATTATATTTGTGTGGATTGGTATTTATTAATTATGTTGGTGTTGATTGGTATTTATTAATTATATCGGTGTTGATTGGTATTTATTAATTATGTTGGTGTGGATTGGTATTTATAATTATATTTGTGTTGATTGCTAATTATTAATTATGTTGGTGTTGATTGGTGTTTATTAATTATGTTGGTGTTGATTGGTATTTATTAATTATGTTGGTGTGGATTGGTATTTATAATTATATTTGTGTTGATTGGTATTTATAATTATATTTTCTGTTGATTGGTATTTTTTAATTATGTTGGTGTTGATTGGTATTTATTAATTATATTGGTGTTGATTGGTATTTATAATTATATTTGTGTTGATTGGTATTTATTAATTATATTTGTGTTGATTGGTATTTAAAATTATATTTGTGTTGATTGGCATTTATAATTATATCGGTGTTGATTGGTATTTATTAATTATGTTGGTGTTGATTGGTATTTATTAATTATATTTGTGTTGATTGGTATTAATAATTATATTTGTGTTGATTGTATTTATTAATTATGTTGGTGTGGATTGGTATTTATTAATTATATTTGTGTTGATTGGTATTTATAATTATATTTGTGTTGATTGGTATTTATAATTATATCGGTGTTGATTGGTATTTATTAATTATGTTGGTGTTGATTGGTATTTATTAATTATATTTGTGTTGATTGGTATTATAATTATATTTGTGTTGATTGGTATTTATTAATTATATTGGTGTTGATTGGTATTTATAATTATATTTGTGTTGATTGGTATTTATAATTATATCGGTGTTGATTGGTATTTATTAATTATGTTGGTGTTGATTGGTATTTATTAATTATATTTGTGTTGATTGGTATTTATAATTATATTTGTGTTGATTGGTATTTATTAATTATGTTGGGTGTGGATTGGTATTTATTAATTATATTTGTGTTGATTGGTATTTATTAATTATGTTGGTGTGGATTGGTATTTATAATTTATATTTTTGTTGATTGGTATTTATAATTATATCGGTGTTGATTGGTATTTATTAATTATATTGGTGTTGATTGGTATTTATTAATTATGTTGGTGTGGATTGGTATTTATTAATTATATTTGTGTTGATTGGTATTTATTAATTATGTTGGTGTGGATTGGTATTTATTAATTATATTGGTGTTGATTGGTATTTATTAATTATGTTGGTGTGGATTGGTATTTATAATTATATTTGTGTTGATTGGTATTTATAATTATATCGGTGTTGATTGGTATTTATTAATTATGTTGGTGTTGATTGTATTTATTAATTATATTGGTGTTGATTGGTATTTATTAATTATGTTGGTGTGGATTGGTATTTATTAATTATATTTGTGTGGATTGGTATTTATTAATTATATTGGTGTTGATTGGTATTTATTAATTATGTTGGTGTGGATTGGTATTTATTAATTATATTGGTGTTGATTGGTATTTATTAATTATGTTGGTGTGGATTGGTATTTATAATTATATTTGTGTTGATTGGTATTTATAATTATATCGGTGTTGATTGGTATTTATTAATTATGTTGGTGTTGATTTTGTATTTATTATTTATAATTGGTGTTGATTTGTATTTATTAATTATGTTGGTGTGGATTGGTATTTATTAATTATATTTGTGTTGATTGGTATTTATTAATTATATCGGTGTTGATTGGTATTTATTAATTATATTGGTGTTGATTGGTATTTATAATTATATTTGTGTTGATTGGTATTTATTAATTATGTTGGTGTTGATTGGTATTCATTAATTATATTGGTGTTGATTGGTATTTTTAATTATTTTTGTGTGGATTGGTATTTATTAATTATGTTGGTGTTGATTGGTATTCATTAATTATGTTGGTGTTGATTGGTATTTATTAATTATGTTGGTGTGGATTGGTATTTATAATTATATTTGTGTTGATTGGTATTTATAATTATATTTGTGTTGATTGGTAGTTTTTAATTATGTTGGTGTTGATTGGTATTTATTAATTATATTGGTGTTGATTGGTATTTATAATTATATTTGTGTTGATTGGTATTTATTAATTATATTTGTGTTGATTAGTATTTATAATTATATTTGTGTTGATTGGTATTTATAATTATATCGGTGTTGATTGGTATTTATTAATTATGTTGGTGTTGATTGGTATTTATTAATTATATTTGTGTTGATTGGTATTTATAATTATATTTGTGTTGATTGGTATTTATTAATTATGTTGGTGTGGATTGGTATTTATTAATTATATTTGTGTTGATTGGTATTTATAATTATATCGGTGTTGATTGGTATTTATTAATTATGTTGGTGTTGATTGGTATTTATTAATTATATTTGTGTTGATTGGTATTTATAATTATATTTGTGTTGATTGGTATTTGTTAATTATATTGGTGTTGATTGGTATTTATAATTATATTTGTGTTGATTGGTATTTATAATTATATCGGTGTTGATTGGTATTTATTAATTATATTTGTGTTGATTGGTATTTATAATTATATTTGTGTTGATTGGTATTTATAATTATATTTGTGTTGATTGTTATTTATTAATTATGTTGTGTGGATTGGTATTTATTAATTATATTGTGTGTTGATTGGTATTTATTAATTATGTTGGTGTTGATTGGTATTTATTAATTATATTTGTGTTGATTGGTATTTATTATTATGTTGGTGTGGATTGGTATTTATTAATTATATTTGTGTTGATTGGTATTTATAATTATATTTGTGTTGATTGGTATTTATTATTTATATTTGTGTTGATTGGTATTTATAATTATATTTGTGTTGATTGGTATTTATTAATTATGTTGGTGTGGATTGGTATTTATTAATTATATTTGTGTTGATTGGTATTTTATTAATTATGTTGGTGTTGATTGGTATTTATTAATTATATTTGTGTTGATTGGTATTTATAATTATATCGGTGTTGATTGGTATTTATAATTATGTTGGTGTTGATTGGTATTTATTAATTATATTGGTGTTGATTGGTATTTATTAATTATGTTGGTATGGATTGGTATTTATTAATTAGTTTGTGTGGATTGGTAGTTATTAATTATATTGGTGTTGATTGGTATTTATTAATTATGTTGGTGTGGATTGGTATTTATTAATTATATTGGTGTTGATTGGTATTTATTAATTATGTTGGTGTGGATTGGTATTTGTAATTATATTTGTGTTGATTGGTATTTATAATTATATCGGTGTTGATTGGTATTTATTAATTTATTTTGGTGTTGATTTGTATTTATTATTTATATTGGTGTTGATTGGTATTTATTAATTATGTTGGTGTGGATTGGTATTTATTAATTATATTTGTGTGGATTGGTATTTATAATTATATTTGTGTTGATTGGTATTTATTAATTATGTTGGTGTTGATTGGTATTCATTAATTATATTGGTGTTGATTGGTATTTATAATTATATTTGTGTGGATTGGTATTTATTAATTATGTTGGTGTTGATTGGTATTTATTAATTATATCGGTGTTGATTGGTATTTATTAATTATGTTGGTGTGGATTGGTATTTATAATTATATTTGTGTTGATTGGTATTTTTTAATTATGTTGGTGTTGATTGGTATTTATTAATTATGTTGGTGTTGATTGGTTTTTATTAATTATGTTGGTGTGGATTGGTATTTATAATTATATTTGTGTTGATTGGTATTTATAATTATATTTGTGTTGATTGGTATTTTTAATTATGTTGGTGTTGTTTGGTATTTATTAATTATTTGGTGTTGATTGGTATTTATTAATTATGTTGGTGTGGATTGGTATTTATTAATTATATTTGTGTTGATTGGTATTTATAATTATTTTTGTGTTGATTGGTATTTATTAATTATGTTGGTGTGGATTGGTATTTATTAATTATATTTGTGTTGATTGGTATTTATTAATTATGTTGGTGTTGATTGGTATTTATTAATTATATTTGTGTTGATTGGTATTTATTAATTATATCGGTGTTGATTGGTATTTATTATTATGTTGGTGTTGATTGGTATTTATTAATTATATTGGTGTTGATTGGTATTTATTAATTATGTTGGTATGGATTGGTATTTATTATTATGTTTGTGTGGTTGGTATTTATTAATTATATTGGTGTTGATTGGTATTTATTAATTATGTTGGGTGTGATTGGTATTTAGTAATTATATTGTGTTGATTGGTATTTTTAATTATGTTGGTGTGGATTGGTATTTGTAATTATATTGGTGTTGATTGGTATTTATTAATTATATTCGGTGTTGATTGGTATTTATTATTTATTTTGGTGTTGATTTGTATTTTATTAATTATATTGTGTGGATTGGTATTTATTATTATGTTGGTGTGGTGTGGTATTTATTAATTATTTTGGTGTGGATTGGTATTTATTATTTTATTTGTGTTGATTGGTTTTTATTAATTATGTTGGTGTTGATTGTATTTTTTAATTATTTTGTGTTGATTGGTATTTATTAATTATGTTGGTGTGGATTGGTATTTATTAATTATATTGGTGTTGATTGGTATTTATTAATTATATTGGTGTTGATTGGTATTTATTATATTTGGGTGTTTGGTATTTTATTTGTTGGTGTTGATTGGTATTTATTAATTATTTGGTGTTGATTGGTATTTATTAATTATTTGTGTTGATTGGTATTTATTATATGTTTGGTGTGGATTGGTATTTATTATTTATTTTGGTGTTGATTGGTATTTATTAATTATATTGGTGTTGATTGGTATTTTATATTATATTTGTGTTGATTGGGTATTTATTATTTATGTTGGTGTTGATTGTATTATTAATTGTTTGGTGTTGATTGGTATTTATTATTATTTTGGTGGATTGTTTTATTATTAGTTGGTGTTGATTGGTATTATTAATTTTATCGGTGTTGATGGGTATTTATTAATTATGTGGTGTGGATTGGTATTTATTAATTATATTTGTGTTGATTGGTATTTTTTATTATGTTGGTGTTGATTGGTATTTATTAATTATGTTGGTGTTGATTGGGTATTTTTTATGATGGTTGGTTATTTGTGTTGATTGGTATTTATAATTATATTTGTGTTGATTGGTATTTTTTATTATGTTTGGTGTTGATTGGTATTTATTAATTATATTTGTGTTGATTGGTTGTTATTTATTATATTTGTGTTGATTGGTATTTATTAATTATTTTGTGTTGATTGGTATTTTTAATTATTTTGGTGTTGATTGGTATTTATTAATTATATTGGTGTTGATTGGTATTTATTATTTATTTGTGTTGTTTGGTATTGGGTTTTATTATTTTGTTGTGTTGATTGGTATGTTATAATTTATTTGTGTTGATTGGTATTTATTAATTATATCGGTGTTGATTGGTATTTTTTAATTATGTTTGTGTTGATTGGTATTTATTATTTATTTGTGGTGTTGATTGGTATTTATTAATTATTTCGGTGTTGATTGGTATTTATTAATTATTTGGTGTGGATTGGTATTTATTAATTATATTTGTGTTGATTGTATTTATAATTTTATGTTGTGTTGATTGGTATTTATTAATTATATGTGGTGTTGATTGGTATTTATTAATTATGTTGGTGTGGATTGGTATTTTTATTAGTTGTGTTGATTGTATTTATATTTTTTGGTGTTGATTGGGTTTTTTTATTTTTGGTGTTGATTGGTATTTATAATTATATTGGTGTTGATTGTATTTATTAATTTTGATTGTTTATTGGTGTTGATTGGTATTAATTATGTTGGTGTTGATTGGTATTTATTATTATTTGTGTTGATTGGTTTTTATTAGTTGTGTGGTTGGTATTTATTTTGTGTGGATTGGTATTTATTATTATATTTGTGTTGATTGGTATTTATTAATTATGTTGGGGGTTTGGTATTTATTAATTATGTTGGTGTTGATTGGTAGTTATTAATTATTTTGGTGTGGATTGGTATTTATAATTTATTTGTGTTGATTGGGTATTTATTTTTTCGGTGTTTGATTGGTATTTATTATGTATGTGGTGTTGATTGGTAGTTATTTATTTATTGGGGGTTGTTGGTATGTTAATTTGTTGTGGATTGTTATTATTTTGTGTGTGGATTGGTATTATTATGTATGTTGGTTGATTGGTTTTGTTTTATTTTGGTGTTGGATTGGTTTTTTTAATTATATTGGTGTTGATTGGTTTTATTAATTTGGTGTGGATTGGTATTTATAATTTTATTTGTGTTGATTGGTATTTATAATTATTTCGGTGTTGATTGGTATTTATTAATTATGTTGGTGTTGATTTGTATTTATTAATTTTTGGTGTGGGAGTGGTATTTATTAATTATTTGTGGTGGATTGGTGTTTTTTATTTTATCGGTGTTGTGGTATTTATTATTATTTGGTGTTGATTGGTATTTATAATTATATTTGGTGTTGATTGGTATTTATTATTTATGTTGGTGTTGATTGGTATTCATTAATTATATTGGTGTTGATTGGTATTTATAATTATATTTGTGTTGATTGGTATTTATAATTATATTTGTGTTGTATTGGTATTTATAATTATATCGGTGTTGATTGGTATTTATTAATTATGTTGGTGTTGATTGGTATTTATTAATTATATTGGTGTTGATTGGTATTTATTATTTATAGTTGTGTTGATTGGTATTTATTAATTATATCTGTGTTGATTGGTTTTTATTAATTATGTTTGGTGTTGATTGGTATTTATTAATTATATTTCTGTTGATTGGTATTTATAATTATATTTGTGTTGATTGGTATTTATTAATTATGTTGGTGTGGATTGGTATTTATTAATTATATTTGTGTTGATTGGTATTCATTAATTATATTGGTGTTGATTGGTATTTATAATTATATTTGTGTGGATTGGTATTTATTAATTATGTTGGTGTTGATTGGTATTTATTAATTATATCGGTGTTGATTGGTATTTATTAATTATGTTGGTGTGGATTGGTATTTATAATTATATTTGTGTTGATTGGTATTTTTAATTATGTTGGTGTTGATTGGTATTCATTAATTATGTGGTGTTGATTGGTATTTATTAATTATGTTGGTGTTGATTGGTATTTATAATTATATTTGTGTTGATTGGTATTTATAATTATATTTGTGTTGATTGGTATTTATAATTATATCGGTGTTGATTGGTATTTATTAATTATGTTGGTGTTGATTGGTATTTATTAATTATATTGGTGTTGATTGGTATTTATAATTATATTTGTGTTGATTGGTATTTATAATTATATCAGTGTTGATTGGTTTTTATTAATTATGTTGGTGTTGATTGGTATTTATTAATTATATTTCTGTTGATTGGTATTTATAATTATATTTGTGTTGATTGGTATTTATAATTATATTTGTGTTGATTGGTATTTATTAATTATGTTGGTGTGGATTGGTATTTATTAATTATATTTGTGTTGATTGGTATTTATTAATTATGTTGGTGTTGATTGGTATTTATTAATTATATTTGTGTTGATTGTATTTATTAATTATGTTGGTGTGGATTGGTATTTATTAATTATATTTGTGTTGATTGGTATTTATTAATTATGTTGGTGTGGATTGGTATTTGTAATTATATTTGTGTTGATTGGTATTTATAATTATATCGGTGTTGATTGGTATTTATTAATTATTTTGGTGTTGATTTGTATTTATTAATTATATTGGTGTTGATTGGTATTTTTTAATTATATTTGTGTGATTGGTATTTATTAATTATATTTGTGTTGATTGGTATTTATTATTTATTTGGTGTTGATTGGTATTTATAATTATATTTGTGTTGATTGGTATTTATTAATTATGTTGGTGTTGATTGGTATTCATTAATTGTATTGGTGTTGATTGGTATTTATAATTATATTTGTGTGGATTGGTATTTATTAATTATGTTGGTGTTGATTGGTATTTATTAATTATATCGGTGTTGATTGGTATTTATTATTTATGTTGGTGTGGATTGGTATTTATAATTATATTTGTGTTGATTGGTATTTTTTAATTTATGTTGGTGTTGATTGGTATTTATTAATTATGTTGGTGTTGATTGGTATTTATTAATTATGTTGGTGTGGATTGGTATTTTAATTATATTTATGGTTGATTGGTATTTATAATTATATTTGTGTTGATTGGTATTTTTTAATTATGTTGGTGTTGATTGGTATTTATTAATTATATTGGTGTTGATTGGTATTTATAATTATATTTGTGTTGATTGGTATTTATTAATTATATTTGTGTTGATTGGTATTTAAATTATATTGTGTTGATTGGTATTTATAATTATATCGGTGTTGATTGGTATTTATTAATTATGTTGGTGTTGATTGGTATTTATTAATTATATTTGTGTTGATTGGTATTAATAATTATATTTGTGTTGATTGGTATTTATAATTATATCGGTGTTGATTGGTATTTATTAATTATGTTGGTGTTGATTGGTATTTATTATTATATTTGTGTTGAGTGGTATTTATAATTATATTTGTGTTGATTGGTATTTATTAATTATATTGGTGTTGATTGGTATTTATAATTATATTTGTGTTGATTGGTATTTATAATTATATCGGTGTTGATTGGTATTTATTAATTATGTTGGTGTTGATTGGTATTTATTAATTATTTTGTGTTGATTGGTATTTATAATTATATTTGTGTTGATTGGTATTTTTTAATTATGTTGGTGTGGATTGGTATTTATTAATTATATTTGTGTTGATTGGTATTTATTAATTATGTTGGTGTTGATTGGTATTTATTAATTATATTTGTGTTGATTGGTATTTATTATGATGTTGGTGTGGATTGGTTTTTATATTATATTTGTGTTGATTGGGTAGTTATATTTTATCGGTGTTGATTGGTATTTATTAATTATATTGGTGTTGATTGGTATTTATTAATTATGGTGGTGTGGGATTGGTATTTATTAAGTAGTTTTTGTGTGGATTGGTATTTATTAATTATTTGTGTTGATTGGTATTTATTAATTATGTTGGTGTGGATTGGTATTTATTAATTATATTGGTGTTGATTGTTACTTATTAATTATGTTGGTGTGGATTGGTATTTATAATTATATTTGTGTTGATTGGTATTTATAATTATATCGGTGTCGATTGGTATTTATTAATTATGTTGGTGTTGATTGGTATTTATTAATTATATTGGTGTTGATTGGTATTTATTAATTATGTTGGTGTGGATTGGTAGTTATTAATTATTTGTGTTGTTTGGTATTTATTAATTATGTTGGTGGGATTGGTATTTATTATTATTTGGTGTTGATTGGTTTTATTAATTATGTTGGTGTGGATTGGTATTTATAATTATATTTGTGTGATTGGTATTTATAATTATATCGGTGTTGATTGGTATTTATTAATTATGTTGGTGTTGATTGGTATTTATTAATTATAGTTGTGGTGGATTGGTATTTATTAATTATATTTGTGTGGATTGGTATTTATTAATTATTTCGGTGTTGTTTGGTATTTATTAATTATATTGGTGTTGATTGGTATTTATAATTTATTTTGTGGTTGATTGGTATTTATTAATTATGTTGGTGTTGATTGGTATTCATTAATTATATTGGTGTTGATTGGTATTTTATTTATATTTGTGTGGATTGGTATTTATTAATTATGTTGGTGTTGATTGGTATTTATTAATTATATCGGTGTTGATTGGTATTTATTAATTATGTTGGTGTGGATTGGTATTTATAATTATATTTGTGTTGATTGGTATTTTTTATTATGTTGGTGTTGATGGTATTCATTAATTATGTTGGTGTTGATTGGTATTTATTAATTATGTTGGTGTGGATTGGTATTTATAATTATTTTGTGTTGATTGGTATTTTTTAATTATGTTGGTGTTGATTGGTATTTATTAATTATATTGGTGTTGATTGGTATTTATAATTATATTTGTGTTGATT
The DNA here is from genome assembly GCF_036365525.1 of Heterodontus francisci. Taxonomy (NCBI): domain Eukaryota; kingdom Metazoa; phylum Chordata; class Chondrichthyes; order Heterodontiformes; family Heterodontidae; genus Heterodontus; species Heterodontus francisci. The sequence continues at coordinate 53,433 of NW_027140707.1, read as the reverse complement.
GGTATTTATTAATTTATTTGTGTTGATTGGTATTTATATTATTTTGTGTTGATTGGTATTTATAATTATATCGGTGTTGATTGGTATTTATTAATTATGTTGGTGTTGATTGGTATTTATTAATTATATTTGTGTTGATTGGTATTTATTAATTATGTTGGTGTGGATTGGTATGTATTAATTATATTTGTGTTGATTGGTATTTATAATTATATTTGTGTTGATTGGTATTTATAATTATATCGGTGTTGATTGGTATTTATTAATTATGTTGGTGCTGATTGGTATTTATTAATTATATTTGTGTTGATTGGTATTTATAATTATATTTGTGTTGATTGGTATTTATTAATTATTTTGGTGTTGATTGGTATTTATATTTTATTTGTGTTGATTGGTATTTATAATTATATCAGTGTTGATTGGTATTTATTAATTATGTTGGTGTTGATTGTATTTATTAATTATATTTCTGTTGATTGGTATTTATAATTATATTTGTGTTGATTGGTATTTATAATTATATTTGTGTTGATTGGTATTTATTAATTATGTTGGTGTGGATTGGTATTTATTAATTATATTTGTGTTGATTGGTATTTATTAATTATGTTGGTGTGATTGGTATTTATTATTATATTTGTGTTGATTGGTATTTATTAATTATGTTGTGTGGATTGGTATTTATTAATTATATTTGTGTTGATTGGTATTTATAATTATATTTGTGTGGATTGGTATTTATTAATTATATTTGTGTTGATTGGTATTTATTAATTATGTTGGTGTGGATTGGTATTTATTATTATATTTGTGTTGATTGGTATTTATTAATTATGTTGGTGTTGATTGGTATTTATTAATTATATTTGTGTTGATTGGTATTTATTAATTATGTTGGTGTGGATGTGTATTTTATTATATTTGTGTTGTTTGGTATTTATTAATTATGTTGGTGTTGATTGGTATTTATTAATTATATTTGTGTTGATTGGTATTTATTAATTATGTTGGTGTGGATTGGTATTTTTATTATTTTGTGTTGATTGTTATTTATTAATTATGTTTGTGTGGATTGGTATTTATTAATTATATTTGTGTTGATTGTATTTATAATTATATTGTGTTGATTGGTATTTATTATTTATATTTGTGTTGATTGGTATTTATAATTATATTTGTGTGGATTGGTATTTATATTATATTTGTGTTGATTGGTATTTATTAATTATGTTGGTGTTGGTTGGTATTTATTAATTATATTTGTGTTGATTGGTATTTATTAATTATGTTGGTGTTGATTGGTATTTATTAATTATATTGTGTTGATTGGTATTTTAATTATATCTGTGTGGATTGGTATTTATAATTATATTTGTGTTGATTGGTTTTTATTAATTATTTTGGTGTTGATTGGTATTTATTAATCATATTTGTGTTGATTGGTATTTATTAATTATGTTGGTGTTGATTGGTATTTATTAATTATATTTGTGTTGATTGGTATTTATAATTATGTTGGTGTTGATTGGTATTTATTAATTATATTTGTGTTGATTGGTATTTCTAATTATATTTGTGTGGATTGGTATTTATAATTATATTTGTGTTGATTGGTATTTATTAATTATATTGGTGTTGATTGGTATTTATTAATTATGTTGGTGTTGATTGGTATTTATTAATTATATTTGTGTTGATTGGTATTTATAATTATGTTGGTGTTGATTGGTATTTATTAATTATATTTGTGTTGATTGGTATTTATTAATTATATTGGTGTTGATTGGTATTTATTAATTATGTTGGTGTTGATTGGTATTTATATAATTAATAAATACCAATCAACACCAACATAATTAATAAATACCAATCAACACCAATATAATTAATAAATACCAATCAACACAAATATAATTAATAAATACCAATCAACACCAACATAATTATAAATACCAATCAACACAAATATAATTAATAAATACCAATCAACACCAACATAATTAATAAATACCAATCAACACCAATATAATTAATAAATACCATCAACACAAATATAATTATAAATACCAATCCACACAAATATAATTAGAAATACCAATCAACACAAATATAATTAATAAATACCAATCAACACCAACATAATTATAAATACCAATCAACACAAATATAATTAATAAATACCAATCAACACCAACATAATTAATAAATACCAATCAACACAAATATGATTAATAAATACCAATCAACACCAAAATAATTAATAAATACCAATCAACACAAATATAATTATAAATACCAATCCACACAGATATAATTATAAATACCAATCAACACAAATATAATTAATAAATACCAATCAACACCAACATAATTAATAAATACCAATCAACACAAATATAATTAATAAATACCAACCAACACCAACATAATTAATAAATACCAATCAACACAAATATAATTATAAATACCAATCCACACAAATATAATTATAAATACCAATCAACACAAATATAATTAATAAATACCATCAACACAAATATAATTATAAAATACCAATCAACACAAATATAATTAATAAATACCAATCCACACAAACATAATTAATAAATAACAATCAACACAAATATAATTAATAAATACCAATCCACACCAACATAATTAATAAATACCAATCAACACAAATATAATTAATAAATACCAATCAACACCAACATAATTAATAAATACCAATCAACACAAATATAATTAATAAATACAATCCACACCAACATAATTAATAAATACCAATCAACACAAATATAATTAATAAATACCAATCAACACCAACATAATTAATAAATACCAATCAACACAAATATAATTAATAAATACCAATCCACACCAACATAATTAATAAATACCAATCAACACAAATATAATTAATAAATACCAATCAACACAAATATAATTATAAATACCAATCAACACAAATATAATTAATAAATACCAATCCACACCAACATAATTAATAAATACCAATCAACACAAATATAATTAATAAATACCAATCAACACCAACATAATTAATAAATACCAATCAACACAAATATAATTAATAAATACCAATCCACACCAACATAATTAATAAATACCAATCAACACAAATATAATTATAAATACCAATCAACACAAATATAATTATAAATACCAATCAACAGAAATATAATTAATAAATACCAATCAACACCAACATAATTAATAAATACCAATCAACACTGATATAATTATAAATACCAATCAACACAAATATAATTATAAATACCAATCAACACCAATATAATTAATAAATACCAATCAACACAAATATAATTATAAATACCAATCAACACAAATATAATTAATAAATACCAATCAGCACCAACATAATTAATAAATACCAATCAACACCGATATAATTATAAATACCAATCAACACAAATATAATTATAAATACCAATCAACACAAATATAATTAATAAATACCAATCCACACCAACATAATTAATAAATACCAATCAACACAAATATAATTAATAAATACCAATCAACACCAACATAATTAATAAATACCAATCAACACCGATATAATTATAAATACCAATCAACACAAATATAATTATAAATACCAATCAACACAAATATAATTAATAAATACCAATCAACACAAATATAATTATAAATACCAATCAACACCAATATAATTAATAAATACCAATCAACACCAACATAATTAAAAAATACCAATCAACACAAATATAATTATAAATACCAATCCACACCAACATAATTAATAAATACCAATCAACACCAACATAATTAATGAATACCAATCAACACCAACATAATTAAAAAATACCAATCAACACAAATATAATTATAAATACCAATCCACACCAACATAATTAATAAATACCAATCAACACCGATATAATTAATAAATACCAATCAACACCAACATAATTAATAAATACCAATCCACACAAATATAATTATAAATACCAATCAACACCAATATAATTAATGAATACCAATCAACACCAACATAATTAATAAATACCAATCAACACAAATATAATTATAAATACCAATCAACACCAATATAATTAATAAATACCAATCAACACCGATATAATTAATAAATACCAATCCACACAAATATAATTAATAAATACCAATCCACACCAACATAATTAATAAATACAAATCAACACCAACATAATTAATAAATACCAATCAACACCGATATAATTATAAATACCAATCAACACAAATATAATTATAAATACCAATCCACACCAACATAATTAATAAAAACCAATCAACACAATATAATTAATAAATACCAATCCACACCAACATAATTAATAAATACCAATCAACACAAATATAATTAATAAATACCAATCCACACCAACATAATTAATAAATACCAATCAACACCAATATAATTAATAAATACCAATCAACACCAACATAATTAATAAATACCAATCGACACCGATATAATTATAAATACCAATCAACACAAATATAATTATAAATACCAATCCACACCAACATAATTAATAAGTACCAATCAACACCAATATAATTAATAAATACCAATCCACACCAACATAATTAATAAATACCAATCAACACAAATATAATTAATAAATACCAATCCACACAAATATAATTAATAAATACCAATCCACACCAACATAATTAATAAATACCAATCAACACCAATATAATTAATAAATACCAATCAACACCGATATAATTATAAATACCAATCAACACAAATATAATTATAAATACCAATCCACACCAACATAATTAATAAATACCAATCAACACAAATATAATTAATAAATACCAATCAACACCAACATAATTAATAAATACCAATCAACACAAATATAATTAATAAATACCAATCCACACCAACATAATTAATAAATACCAATCAACACAAATATAATTATAAATACCAATCAACACAAATATAATTAATAAATACCAATCAACACCAACATAATTAATAAATACCAATCAACACCGATATAATTATAAATACCAATCAACACAAATATAATTATAAATACCAATCAACACCAATATAATTAATAAATACCAATCAACACAAATATAATTATAAATACCAATCAACACAAATATAATTAATAAATACCAATCAACACCAACATAATTAATAAATACCAATCAACACCGATATAATTATAAATACCAATCAACACAAATATAATTATTAATACCAATCAACACAAATATAATTAATAAATACCAATCAACACCAACATAATTAATAAATACCAATCAACACCGATATAATTATAAATACCAATCAACACAAATATAATTTTAAATACCAATCAACACAAATATAATTAATAAATACCAATCAACACAAATATAATTATAAATACCAATCAACACCAATATAATTAATAAATACCAATCAACACCAACATAATTAAAAAATACCAATCAACACAAATATAATTATAAATACCAATCAACATAAATATAATTATAAATACCAATCCACACCAACATAATTAATAAATACCAATCAACACCAACATAATTAATAAATACCAATCAACACCAACATAATTAAAAAATAATCAACACAAATATAATTATAAATACCAATCCACACCAACATAATAATAAATACCAATCAACACCGATATAATTAATAAATACCAATCAACACCAACATAATTAATAAATACCAATCCACACAAATATAATTATAAATACCAATCAACACCAATACAATTAATGAATACCAATCAACACCAACATAATTAATAAATACCAATCAACACAAATATAATTATAAATACCAATCAACACCAATATAATTAATAAATACCAATCAACACAAATATAATTAATAAATACCAATCCACACAAATATAATTAATAAATACCAATCAACACCAATATAATTAATAAATACAAATCAACACCAAAATAATTAATAAATACCAATCAACACCGATATAATTATAAATACCAATCAACACAAATATAATTACAAATACCAATCCACACCAACATAATTAATAAATACCAATCAACACAAATATAATTAATAAATACCAATCCACACCAACATAATTAATAAATACCAATCAACACAAATATAATTAATAAATACCAATCAACACCAACATAATTAATAAATACCAATCAACACAAATATAATTAATAAATACCAATCCACACCAACATAATTAATAAATACCAATCAACACAAATATAATTATAAATACCAATCAACACAAATATAATTATAAATACCAATCAACAGAAATATAATTAATAAATACCAATCAACACCAACATAATTAATAAAAACCAATCAACACTGATATAATTATAAATACCAATCAACACAAATATAATTATAAATACCAATCAACACCAATATAATTAATAAATACCATCAACACCAACATAATTAATAAATACCAATCAACACCGATATAATTATAAATACCAATCAACACAAATATAATTATAAATACCAATCAACACAAATATAATTATAAATACCAATCAACACCAACATAATTAATAAATACCAATCAACACCAACATAATTAATGAATACCAATCAACACCAACATAATTAAAAAATACCAATCAACACAAATATAATTATAAATACCAATCCACACCAACATAATTAATAAATACCAATCAACACCGATATAATTAATAAATACCAATCAACACCAACATAATTAATAAATACCAATCCACACAAATATAATTATAAATACCAATCAACACCAATATAATTAATGAATACAATCAACACAAATATAATTAATAAATACCAATCCACACCAACATAATTAATAAATACCAATCAACACAAATATAATTATAAATACCAATCAACAGAAATATAATTAATAAATACCAATCAACACCAACATAATTAATAAAAACCAATCAACACTGATATAATTATAAATACCAATCAACACAAATATAATTATAAATACCAATCAACACCAATATAATTAATAAATACCAATCAACACCAACATAATTAATAAATACCAATCAACACCGATATAATTATAAATACCAATCAACACAAATATAATTATAAATACCAATCAACACAAATATAATTATAAATACCAATCAACACCAATATAATTAATGAATACCAATCAACACCAACATAATTAATAAATACCAATCAACACAAATATAATTATAAATACCAATCAACACCAATATAATTAATAAATACCAATCAACACCGATATAATTAATAAATACCAATCCACACAAATATAATTAATAAATACCAATCCACACCAACATAATTAATAAATACAAATCAACACCAACATAATTAATAAATACCAATCAACACCGATATAATTATAAATACCAATCAACACAAATATAATTATAAATACCAATCCACACCAACATAATTAATAAAAACCAATCAACACCAATATAATTAATAAATACCAATCCACACCAACATAATTAATAAATACCAATCAACACAAAGTATAATTAATAAATACCAATCCACACCAACATAATTAATAAATACCAATCAACACCAATATAATTAATAAATACCAATCAACACCAACATAATTAATAAATACCAATCAACACCGATATAATTATAAATACCAATCAACACAAATATAATTATAAATACCAATCCACACCAACATAATTAATAAGTACCAATCAACACCAATATAATTAATAAATACCAATCCACACCAACATAATTAATAAATACCAATCAACACAAATATAATTAATAAATACCAATCCACACAAATATAATTAATAAATACCAATCCACACCAACATAATTAATAAATACCAATCAACACCAATATAATTAATAAATACCAATCAACACCGATATAATTATAAATACCAATCAACACAAATATAATTATAAATACCAATCCACACCAACATAATTAATAAATACCAATCAACACAAATATAATTAATAAATACCAATCAACACCAACATAATTAATAAATACCAATCAACACAAATATAATTAATAAATACCAATCCACACCAACATAATTAATAAATACCAATCAACACAAATATAATTATAAATACCAATCAACACAAATATAATTAATAAATACCAATCAACACCAACATAATTAATAAATACCAATCAGCACCGATATAATTATAAATACCAATCAACACAAATATAATTATAAATACCAATCAACACCAATATAATTAATAAATACCAATCAACACAAATATAATTATAAATACCAATCAACACAAATATAATTAATAAATACCAATCAACACCAACATAATTAATAAATACCAATCAACACCGATATAATTATAAATACCAATCAACACAAATATAATTATAAATACCAATCAACACAAATATAATTAATAAATACCAATCCACACCAACATAATTAATAAATACCAATCAACACAAATATAATTATTAATACCAATCAACACAAATATAATTAATAATACCAATCAACACCAACATAATTAATAAATACCAATCAACACCGATATAATTATAAATACCAATCAACACAAATATAATTTTAAATACCAATCAACACAAATATAATTAATAAATACCAATCAACACAAATATAATTATAAATACCAATCAACACCAATATAATTAATAAATACCAATCAACACCAACATAATTAAAAAATACCAATCAACACAAATATAATTATAAATACCAATCAACACAAATATAATTATAAATACCAATCCACACCAACATAATTAATAAATACCAATCAACACCAACATAATTAATAAATACCAATCAACACCAACATAATTAAAAAATACCAATCAACACAAATATAATTATAAATACCAATCCACACCAACATAATTAATAAATACCAATCAACACCGATATAATTAATAAATACCAATCAACACCAACATAATTAATAAATACCAATCCACACAAATATAATTATAAATACCAATCAACACCAATACAATTAATGAATACCAATCAACACCAACATAATTAATAAATACCAATCAACACAAATATAATTATAAATACCATCAACACCAATATAATTAATAAATACCAATCAACACAAATATAATTAATAAATACCAATCCACACAAATATAATTAATAAATACCAATCAACACCAATATAATTAATAAATACAAATCAACACCAAAATAATTAATAAATACCAATCAACACCGATATAATTATAAATACCAATCAACACAAATATAATTACAAATACCAATCCACACCAACATAATTAATAAATACCAATCAACACAAATATAATTAATAAATACCAATCCACACCAACATAATTAATAATACCAATCAACACAAATATAATTAATAAATACCAATCAACACCAACATAATTAATAAATACCAATCAACACAAATATAATTAATAAATACCAATCCACACCAACATAATTAATAAATACCAATCCACACCAACATAATTAATAAATACCAATCAACACCAATATAATTAATAAATACAAATCAACACCAAAATAATTAATAAATACCAATCAACACCGATATAATTATAAATACCAATCAACACAAATATAATTACAAATACCAATCCACACCAACATAATTAATAAATACCAATCAACACCAATATAATTAATAAATACCAATCCACACCAACATAATTAATAAATACCAATCAACACCATATAATTAATAAATACCAATCCACACAAACTAATTAATAAATACCAATCCATACCAACATAATTAATAAATACCAATCAACACCAATATAATTAATAAATACCAATCAACACCAACATAATTAATAAATACCAATCAACACCGATATAATTATAAATACCAATCAACACAAATATAATTAATAAATACCAATCAACACCAACATAATTAATAAATACCAATCAACACAAATATAATTAATAAATACCAATCCACACCAACATAATTAATAAATACCAATCAACACAAATATAATTATAAATACCAATCAACACAAATATAATTAATAAATACCAATCCACACCAACATAATTAATAAATACCAATCAACACCATATAATTAATAAATACCAATCAACACCAACATAATTAAAAAATACCAATCAACACAAATATAATTATAAATACCAATCAACACAAATATAATTATAAATACCAATCCACACCAACATAATTAATAAATACCAATCAACACCAACATAATTAATAAATACCAATCAACACCAACATAATTAAAAAATACCAATCAACACAAATATAATTATAAATACCAATCCACACCAACATAATTAATAAATACCAATCAACACCGATATAATTAATAAATACCAATCAACACCAACATAATTAATAAATACCAATCCACACAAATATAATTATAAATACCAATCAACACCAATATAATTAATGAATACCAATCAACACCAACATAATTAATAAATACCAATCAACACAAATATAATTATAAATACCAATCCACACAAATATAATTAATAAATACCAATCCACACCAACATAATTAATAAATACCAATCAACACCAATATAATTAATAAATACAAATCAACACCAAAATAATTAATAAATACCAATCAACACCGATATAATTATAAATACCAATCAACACAAATATAATTACAAATACCAATCCACACCAACATAATTAATAAATACCAATCAACACCAATATAATTAATAAATACCAATCCACACCAACATAATTAATAAATACCAATCAACACCAATATAATTAATAAATACCAATCCACACAAACTAATTAATAAATACCAATCCATACCAACATAATTAATAAATACCAATCAACACCAATATAATTAATAAATACCAATCAACACCAACATAATTAATAAATACCAATCAACACCGATATAATTATAAATACCAATCAACACAAATATAATTAATAAATACCAATCAACACCAACATAATTAATAAATACCAATCAACACAAATATAATTAATAAATACCAATCCACACCAACATAATTAATAAATACCAATCAACACAAATATAATTATAAATACCAATCAACACAAATATAATTAATAAATACCAATCAACACAAATATAATTATAAATACCAATCAACACAAATATAATTAATAAATACCAATCCACACCAACATAATTAATAAATACCAATCAACACAAATATAATTAATAAATACCAATCAACACCAACATAATTAATAAATACCAATCAACACAAATATAATTAATAAATACCAATCCACACCAACATAATTAATAAATAACAATCAACACAAATATAATTATAAATACCAATCAACACAAATATAATTATAAATACCAATCAACACAAATATAATTAATAAATACCAATCAACACCGATATAATTATAAATACCAATCAACACAAATATAATTATAAATACCAATCAACACCAATATAATTAACAAATACCAATCAACACAAATATAATTATAAATACCAATCAACACAAATATAATTAATAAATACCAATCAACACCAACATAATTAATAAATACCAATCAACACCGATATAATTATAAATACCAATCAACACAAATATAATTAATAAATACCAATCCACACCAACATAATTAATAAATACCAATCAACACAAATATAATTATAAATACCAATCAACACAAATATAATTAATAAATACCAATCAACACCAACATAATTAATAAATACCAATCAACACCGATATAATTATAAATACCAATCAACACAAATATAATTATAAATACTAATCAACACAAATATAATTAATAAATACCAATCAACACAAATATAATTATAAATACCAATCAACACCAATATAATTAATAAATACCAATCAACACCAACATAATTAAAAAATACCAATCAACACAAATATAATTATAAATACCAATCAACACAAATATAATTATAAATACCAATCCACACCAACATAATTAATAAATACCAATCAACACCAACATAATTAATGAATACCAATCAACACCAACATAATTAATAAATACCAATCCACACAAATATAATTATAAATACCAATCAACACCAATATAATTAATGAATACCAATCAACACCAACATAATTAATAAATACCAATCACACAAATATAATTATAAATACCAATCAACACCAATATAATTAATAAATACCATCAACACCGATATAATTAATAAATACCAATCAACACAAATATAATTAATAAATACCAATCCACACCAACATAATTAATAAATACAAATCAACACCAATATAATTAATAAATACAAATCAACACCAACATAATTAATAAATACCAATCAACACCGATATAATTATAAATACCAATCAACACAAATATAATTATAAATACCAATCCACACCAACATAATTAATAAATACCAATCAACACCAATATAATTAATAAATACCAATCCACACCAACATAATTAATAAATACCAATCAACACCAATATAATTAATAAATACCAATCCACACAAATATAATTAATAAATACCAATCCACACCAACATAATTAATAAATACCAATCAACACCAATATAATTAATAAATACCAATCAACACCAACATAATTAATAATACCAATCAACACCGATATAATTATAAATACCAATCAACACAAATATAATTATAAATACCAATCCACACCAACATAATTAATAAATACCAATCAACACCAATATAATTAATAAATACCAATCCACACCAACATAATTAATAAATACCAATCAACACAAATATAATTAATAAATACCAATCCACACCAACATAATTAATAAATACCAATCAACACCAATATAATTAATAAATACCAATCAACACCGATATAATTATAAATACCAATCAACAAAAAATATAATTATAAATACCAATCCACACCAACATAATTAATAAATACCAATCAACACAAATATAATTAATAAATACCAATCCACACCAACATAATTAATAAATACCAATCAACACAAATATAATTATAAATACCAATCAACACAAATATAATTAATAAATACCAATCAACACCAACATAATTAATAAATACCAATCAACACCGATATAATTATAAATACCAATCAACACAAATATAATTATAAATACCAATCAACACCAATATAATTAATAAATACCAATCAACACAAATATAATTATAAATACCAATCAACACAAATATAATTAATAAATACCAATCAACACCAACATAATTAATAAATACCAATCAACACCGATATAATTATAAATACCAATCAACACAAATATAATTATAAATACCAATCAACACAAATATAATTAATAAATACCAATCCACACCAACATAATTAATAAATACCAATCAACACAAATATAATTATTAATACCAATCAACACAAATATAATTAATAAATACCAATCAACACCAACATAATTAATAAATACCAATCAACACCGATATAATTATAAATGCCAATCAACACAAATATAATTTTAAATACCAATCAACACAAATATAATTAATAAATACCAATCAACACAAATATAATTATAAATACCAATCAACACCAATATAATTAATAAATACCAATCAACACCAACATAATTAAAAAATACAATCAACAGAAATATAATTATAAATACCAATCAACACAAATATAATTATAAATACCATCCACACCAACATAATTAATAAATACCAATCAACACCAACATAATTAATAAACACCAATCAACACCAACATAATTAATAATTAGCAATCAACACAAATATAATTATAAATACCAATCCACACCAACATAATTAATAAATACCAATCAACACCGATATAATTAATAAATACCAATCAACACCAACATAATTAATAAATACCAATCCACACAAATATAATTATAAATACCAATCAACACCAATATAATTAATGAATACCAATCAACACCAACATAATTAATAAATACCAATCAACACAAATATAATTATAAATACCAATCAACACCAATATAATTAATAAATACCAATCAACACCGATATAATTAATAAATACCAATCCACACAAATATAATTAATAAATACCAATCCACACCAACATAATTAATTAATACCAATCAACACCAATATAATTAATAAATACAAATCAACACCAAAATAATTAATAAATACCAATCAACACCAATATAATTATAAATACCAATCAACACAAATATAATTACAAATACCAATCCACACCAACATAATTAATAAATACCAATCAACACCAATATAATTAATAAATACCAATCCACACCAACATAATTAATAAATACCAATCAACACCAATATAATTAATAAATACCAATCCACACAAATATAATTAATAAATACCAATCCACACCAACATAATTAATAAATACCAATCAACACCAATATAATTAATAAATACCAATCAACACCAACAAAATTAATAAATACCAATCAACACCGATATAATTATAAATACCAATCAACACAAATATAATTATAAATACCAATCCACACCAACATAATTAATAAATACCAATCAACACCAATATAATTAATAAATACCAATCCACACCAACATAATTAATAAATACCAATCCACACAAATATAATTAATAAATACCAATCCACACCAACATAATTAATAAATACCAATCAACACCAACATAATTAATAAATACCAATCAACAACGATATAATTATAAATACCAATCAACACAAATATAATTATAAATACCAATCCACACCAACATAATTAATAAATACCAATCAACACCAATATAATTAATAAATACCAATCAACACCAACATAATTAATAAATACCAATCAACACAAATACAATTAATAAATACCAATCAACACCAACATAATTAATAAATACCAATCAACACCGATATAATAAATAAATACCAATCAACACAAATATAATTATAAATACCAATCAACACAAATATAATTAATAAATACCAATCCACACCAACATAATTCATAAATACCAATCAACACAAATATAATTATAAATACCAATCAACACAAATATAATTAATAAATACCAATCAACACCAACATAATTATAAATACCAATCAACACAAATATAATTAATAAATACCAATCAACACCAACATAATTAATAAATACCAATCAACACCAATATAATTAATAAATACCAATCAACACAAATATAATTAATAAATACCAATCAACACCAACATAACTTTAATTACCAATTAACACAAATATAATTAATAAATACCAATCAACACCACATAATTAATAAATACCAATCAACACCAATATAATTAATAAATACCAATCATCACAAATATAATTAATAAATACCAATCAACACCACATAATTAATAAATACCAATCAACACAAATATAATTATAAATACCAATCAACACAAATATAATTAATAAATACCAATCCACACCAACATAATTAATAAATACCAATCAACACAAATATAATTAATAAATACCAATCAACACCAACATAATTAATAAATACCAATCAACACAATATAATTAATAAATACCAATCAACACCAACATAATTAAAAAATACCAATCAACACAAATATAATTATAAATACCATCCACACCAACATAATTAATAAATACCAATCAACACCGATATAATTAATAAATACCAATCAACACGCAACATAATTAATAAATACCAATCCACACAAATATAATTAATAAATACCAATCAACACAAATATAATTATAAATACCAATCCACACCAACATAATTAATAAATACCAATCCACACCAACATAATTAATAAATACCAATCAACACCGATATAATTAATAAATACCAATCAACACCAACATAATTAATAAATACCAATCCACACAAATATAATTAATAAATACCAATCAACACAAATATAATTATAAATACCAATCCACACCAACATAATTAATAAATACCAATCAACACCAACATAATTAATAAATACCAATCAACACCAACATAATTAATAATTAGCAATCAACACAAATATAATTATAAATACCAATCCACACCAATATAATTAATAAATACCAATCCACACCAACATAATTAATAAATACCAATCAACACCAACATAATTAATAAATACCAATCAACACCAACATAATTAATAATTAGCAATCAACACAAATATAATTATAAATACCAATCCACACCAATATAATTAATGAATACCAATCAACACCAATATAATTAATGAATACCAATCAACACCAACATAATTAATAAATACCAATCAACACAAATATAATTATAAATACCAATCAACACCAATATAATTAATAAATACCAATCAACACCGATATAATTAATAAATACCAATCAACACAAATATAATTAATAAATACCAATCCACACAAACATAATTAATAAATACCAATCCACACCAACATAATTAATAAATACCAATCAACACCAATATAATTAATAAATACAAATCAACACCAAAATAATTAATAATTACCAATCAACACCGATATAATTATAAATACCAATCAACACAAATATAATTACAAATACCAATCCACACCAACATAATTAATAATACCAATCAACACCAATATAATTAATAAATACCAATCCACACCAACATAATTAATAAATACCAATCAACACCAATATAATTAATAAATACCAATCCACACAAACTAACTAATAAATACCAATCCATACCAACATAATTAATAAATACCAATCAACACCATATAATTAATAAATACCAATCAACACCAACATAATTAATAAATACCAATCAACACCGATATAATTATAAATACCAATCAACACCAACATAATTAATAAATACCAATCAACACAATTATAATTAATAAATACCAATCCACACCAACATAATTAATAAATACCAATCAACACAAATATAATTATAAATACCAATCAACACAAATATAATTAATAAATACCAATCAACACAAATATAATTATAAATACCAATCAACACAAATATAATTAATAAATACCAATCCACACCAACATAATTAATAATACCAATCAACACAAATATAATTAATAAATACCAATCAACACCAACATAATTAATAAATACAAATCAACACAAATATAATTAATAAATACCAATCCACACCAACATAATTAATAAATACCAATCAACACAAATATAATTATAAATACCAATCAACACAAATATAATTATAAATACCAATCAACACCAATATAATTAATAAATACCAATCAACACAAATATAATTATAAATACCAATCAACACAAATATAATTAATAAATACCAATCAACACCAACATAATTAATAAATACCAATCAACACCGATATAATTATAAATACCAATCAACACAAATATAATTAATAAATACCAATCCACACCAACATAATTAATAAATACCAATCAACACAAATATAATTATAAATACCAATCAACACAAATATAATTAATAAATACCAATCAACACCAACATAATTAATAAATACCAATCAACACCGATATAATTATAAATACCAATCAACACAAATATAATTATAAATACTAATCAACACAAATATAATTAATAAATACCAATCAACACAAATATAATTATAAATACCAATCCACACCAACATAATTAATAAATACCAATCCACACCAACATAATTAATAAATACCAATCAACACCGATATATTAATAAATACCAATCAACACCAACATAATTAATAAATACCAATCCACACAAATATAATTAATAAATACCAATCAACACAAATATAATTATAAATACCAATCCACACCAACATAATTAATAAATACCAATCAACACCAACATAATTAATAAATACCAATCAACACCAACATAATTAATAATTAGCAATCAACACAAATATAATTATAAATACCAATCCACACCAATATAATTAATAAATACCAATCCACACCAACATAATTAATAAATACCAATCAACACCAACATAATTAATAAATACCAATCAACACCAACATAATTAATAATTAGCAATCAACACAAATATAATTATAAATACCAATCAACACCACATAATTAATAAATACCAATCAACACCAATATAATTAATAAATACCAATCAACACCGATATAATTAATAAATACCAATCAACACAAATATAATTAATAAATACCAATCCACACAAACATAATTAATAAATACCAATCCACACCAACATAATTAATAAATACCATCAACACCAATATAATTAATAAATACAAATCAACACCAAAATAATTAATAATTACCAATCAACACCGATATAATTATAAATACCAATCAACACAAATATAATTACAAATACCAATCCACACCAACATAATTAATAAATACCAATCAACACCAATATAATTAATAAATACCAATCCACACCAACATAATTAATAAATACCAATCAACACCAATATAATTAATAAATACCAATCCACACAAACTAACTAATAAATACCAATCCATACCAACATAATTAATAAATACCAATCAACACCAATATAATTAATAAATACCAATCAACACCAACATAATTAATAAATACCAATCAACACCGATATAATTATAAATACCAATCAACACAAATATAATTAATAAATACCAATCAACACCAACATAATTAATAAATACCAATCAACACAAATATAATTAATAAATACCAATCCACACCAACATAATTAATAAATACCAATCAACACAAATATAATTATAAATACCAATCAACACAAATATAATTAATAAATACCAATCAACACAAATATAATTATAAATACCAATCAACACAAATATAATTAATAAATACCAATCCACACCAACATAATTAATAAATACCAATCAACACAAATATAATTAATAAATACCAATCAACACCAACATAATTAATAAATACAAATCAACACAAATATAATTAATAAATACCAATCCACACCAACATAATTAATAAATACCAATCAACACAAATATAATTATAAATACCAATCAACACAAATATAATTATAATCCAATCAACACCAATATAATTAATAAATAGAAATCAACACAAATATAATTATAAATACCAATCAACACAAATATAATTAATAAATACCAATCAACACCAACATAATTAATAAATACCAATCAACACCGATATAATTATAAATACCAATCAACACAAATATAATTAATAAATACCAATCCACACCAACATAATTAATAAATACCAATCAACACAAATATAATTATAAATACCAATCAACACAAATATAATTAATAAATACCAATCAACACCAACATAATTAATAAATACCAATCAACACCGATATAATTATAAATACCAATCAACACAAATATAATTATAAATACTAATCAACACAAATATAATTAATAAATACCAATCAACACAAATATATTATAAATACCAATCAACACCAATATAATTAATAAATACCAATCAACACCAACATAATTAAAAAATACCAATCAACACAAATATAATTATAAATACCAATCAACACAAATATAATTATAAATACCAATCCACACCAACATAATTAATAAATACCAATCAACACCAACATAATTAATGAATACCAATCAACACCAACATAATTAAAAAATACCAATCAACACAAATATAATTATAAATACAAATCCACACCAACATAATTAATAAATACCAATCAACACCGATATAATTAATAAATACCAATCCACACCAACATAATTAATAAATACCAATCAACACCGATATAATTAATAAATACCAATCAACACCAACATAATTAATAAATACCAATCCACACAAATATAATTATAAATACCAATCAACACCAATATAATTAATGAATACCAATCAACACCAACATAATTAATAAATACCAATCAACGAAAATATAATTATAAATACCAATCAACACCAATATAATTAATAAATACCAATCAACACCGATATAATTAATAAATACCAATCAACACAAATATAATTAATAAATACCAATCCACACAAATATAATTAATAAATACCAATCCACACCAACATAATTAATAAATACAAATCAACACCAATATAATTAATAAATACAAATCAACACCAACATAATTAATAAATACCAATCAACACCGATATAATTATAAATACCAATCAACACAAATATAATTATAAATACCAATCCACACCAACATAATTAATAAATACCAATCAACACCAATATAATTAATAAATACCAATCCACACCAACATAATTAATAAATACCAATCAACACCAATATAATTAATAAATACAAATCAACACCAACATAATTAATAAATACCAATCAACACCGATATAATTATAAATACCAATCAACACAAATATAATTATAAATACCAATCCACACCAACATAATTAATAAATACCAATCAACACCAATATAATTAATAAATACCAATCCACACCAACATAATTAATAAATACCAATCCACACCAACATAATTAATAAATACCAATCAACACCAATATAATTAATAAATACCAATCCACACAAATATAATTAATAAATACCAATCCACACCAACATAATTAATAAATACCAATCAACACAAATATAATTAATAAATACCAATCAACACCAACATAATTAATAAATACCAATCAACACCGATATAATTATAAATACCAATCAACACAAATATAATTATAAATACCAATCCACACCAACATAATTAATAAATACCAATCAACACCAATATAATTAATAAATACCAGTCCACACCAACATAATTAATAAATACCAATCAACACAAATATAATTAATAAATACCAATCCACACCAACATAATTAATAAATACCAATCAACACCAATATAATTAATAAATACCAATCAACACCGATATAATTATAAATACCAATCAACACAAATATAATTATAAATACCAATCCACACCAACATAATTAATAAATACCAATCAACACAAATATAATTAATAAATACCAATCCACACCAACATAATTAATAAATACCAATCAACACAAATATAATTATAAATACCAATCAACACAAATATAATTAATAAATACCAATCAACACCAACATAATTAATAAATACCAATCAACACCGATATAATTATAAATACCAATCAACACAAATATAATTATAAATACCAATCAACACCAATATAATTAATAAATACCAATCAACACAAATATAATTATAAATACCAATCAACACCGATATAATTAATAAATACCAATCAACACCAACATAATTAATAAATACCAATCAACACGATATAATTATAAATACCAATCAACACAAATATAATTATAAATACCAATCAACACAAATATAATTAATAAATACCAATCCACACCAACATAATTAATAAATACCAATCAACACAAATATAATTATTAATACCAATCAACACAAATATAATTAATAAATACCAATCAACACCAACATAATTAATAAATACCAATCAACACCGATATAATTATAAATACCAATCAACACAAATATAATTTAAATACCAATCAACACAAATATAATTAATAAATACCAATCAACACAAATATAATTATAAATACCAATCAACACCAATATAATTAATAAATACCAATCAACACCAACATAATTAAAAAATACCAATCAACACAAATATAATTATAAATACCAATCAACACAAATATAATTATAAATACCAATCCACACCAACATAATTAATAAATACCAATCAACACCAACATAATTAATAAATACCAATCAACACCAACATAATTAATAAATAGCAATCAACACAAATATAATTATAAATACCAATCCACACCAACATAATTAATAAATACCAATCAACACCAACATAATTAAAAAATACCAATCAACACAAATATAATTATAAATACCAATCCACACCAACATAATTAATAAATACCAATCAACACCAACATAATTAAAAAATACCAATCAACACAAATATAATTATAAATACCAATCCACACCAACATAATTAATAAATACCAATCAACACCAACATAATTAATGAATACCAATCAACACCAACATAATTAAAAAATACCAATCAACACAAATATAATTATAAATACCAATCCACACCAACATAATTAATAAATACCAATCAACACCGATATAATTAATAAATACCAATCAACACCAACATAATTAATAAATACCAATCCACACAAATATAATTATAAATACCAATCAACACCAATATAATTAATGAATACCAATCAACACCAACATAATTAATAAATACCAATCAACACAAATATAATTATAAATACCAATCAACACCAATATAATTAATAAATACCAATCAACACCGATATAATTAATAAATACCAATCAACACAAATATAATTAATAAATACCAATCCACACAAACATAATTAATAAATACCAATCCACACCAACATAATTAATAAATACCAATCAACACCAATATAATTAATAAATACAAATCAACACCAAAATAATTAATAATTACCAATCAACACCGATATAATTATAAATACCAATCAACACAAATATAATTACAAATACCAATCCACACCAACATAATTAATAAATACCAATCAACACCAATATAATTAATAAATACCAATCCACACCAACATAATTAATAAATACCAATCAACACCAATATAATTAATAAATACCAATCCACACAAACTAACTAATAAATACCAATCCATACCAACATAATTAATAAATACCAATCAACACCAATATAATTAATAAATACCAATCAACACCAACATAATTAATAAATACCAATCAACACCGATATAATTATAAATACCAATCAACACAAATATAATTAATAAATACCAATCAACACCAACATAATTAATAAATACCAATCAACACAAATATAATTAATAAATACCAATCCACACCAACATAATTAATAAATAGCAATCAACACAAATATAATTATAAATACCAATCAACACAAATATAATTAATAAATACCAATCAACACAAATATAATTATAAATACCAATCAACACAAATATAATTAATAAATACCAATCCACACCAACATAATTAATAAATACCAATCAACACAAATATAATTAATAAATACCAATCAACACCAACATAATTAATAAATACAAATCAACACAAATATAATTAATAAATACCAATCCACACCAACATAATTAATAAATACCAATCAACACAAATATAATTATAAATACCAATCAACACAAATATAATTATAAATACCAATCAACACCAATATAATTAATAAATACCAATCAACACAAATATAATTATAAATACCAATCAACACAAATATAATTAATAAATACCAATCAACACCAACATAATTAATAAATACCAATCAACACCGATATAATTATAAATACCAATCAACACAAATATAATTAATAAATACCAATCCACACCAACATAATTAATAAATACCAATCAACACAAATATAATTATAAATACCAATCAACACAAATATAATTAATAAATACCAATCAACACCAACATAATTAATAAATACCAATCAACACCGATATAATTATAAATACCAATCAACACAAATATAATTATAAATACTAATCAACACAAATATAATTAATAAATACCAATCAACACAAATATAATTATAAATACCAATCAACACCAATATAATTAATAAATACCAATCAACACCAACATAATTAAAAAATACCAATCAACACAAATATAATTATAAATAACAATCAACACAAATATAATTATAAATACCAATCCACACCAACATAATTAATAAATACCAATCAACACCAACATAATTAATGAATACCAATCAACACCAACATAATTAAAAAATACCAATCAACACAAATATAATTATAAATACCAATCCACACCAACATAATTAATAAATACCAATCAACACCGATATAATTAATAAATACCAATCAACACCAACATAATTAATAAATACCAATCCACACAAATATAATTATAAATACCAATCAACACCAATATAATTAATGAATACCAATCAACACCAACATAATTAATAAATACCAATCAACACAAATATAATTATAAATACCAATCAACACCAATATAATTAATAAATACCAATCAACACCGATATAATTAATAAATACCAATCAACACAAATATAATTAATAAATACCAATCCACACAAATATAATTAATAAATACCAATCCACACCAACATAATTAATAAATACAAATCAACACCAATATAATTAATAAATACAAATCAACACCAACATAATTAATAAATACCAATCAACACCGATATAATTATAAATACCAATCAACACAAATATAATTATAAATACCAATCCACACCAACATAATTAATAAATACCAATCAACACCAATATAATTAATAAATACCAATCCACACCAACATAATTAATAAATACCAATCAACACCAATATAATTAATAAATACAAATCAACACCAACATAATTAATAAATACCAATCAACACCGATATAATTATAAATACCAATCAACACAAATATAATTATAAATACCAATCCACACCAACACAATTAATAAATACCAATCAACACCAATATAATTAATAAATACCAATCCACACCAACATAATTAATAAATACCAATCCACACCAACATAATTAATAAATACCAATCAACACCAATATAATTAATAAATACCAATCCACACAAATATAATTAATAAATACCAATCCACACCAACATAATTAATAAATACCAATCAACACAAATATAATTAATAAATACCAATCAACACCAACATAATTAATAAATACCAATCAACACCGATATAATTATAAATACCAATCAACACAAATATAATTATAAATACCAATCCACACCAACATAATTAATAAATACCAATCAACACCAATATAATTAATAAATACCAGTCCACACCAACATAATTAATAAATACCAATCAACACAAATATAATTAATAAATACCAATCCACACCAACATAATTAATAAATACCAATCAACACCAATATAATTAATAAATACCAATCAACACCGATATAATTATAAATACCAATCAACACAAATATAATTATAAATACCAATCCACACCAACATAATTAATAAATACCAATCAACACAAATATAATTAATAAATACCAATCCACACCAACATAATTAATAAATACCAATCAACACAAATATAATTATAAATACCAATCAACACAAATATAATTAATAAATACCAATCAACACCAACATAATTAATAAATACCAATCAACACCGATATAATTATAAATACCAATCAACACAAATATAATTATAAATACCAATCAACACCAATATAATTAATAAATACCAATCAACACAAATATAATTATAAATACCAATCAACACCGATATAATTAATAAATACCAATCAACACCAACATAATTAATAAATACCAATCAACACCGATATAATTATAAATACCAATCAACACAAATATAATTATAAATACCAATCAACACAAATATAATTAATAAATACCAATCCACACCAACATAATTAATAAATACCAATCAACACAAATATAATTATTAATACCAATCAACACAAATATAATTAATAAATACCAATCAACACCAACATAATTAATAAATACCAATCAACACCGATATAATTATAAATACCAATCAACACAAATATAATTTTAAATACCAATCAACACAAATATAATTAATAAATACCAATCAACACAAATATAATTATAAATACCAATCAACACCAATATAATTAATAAATACCAATCAACACCAACATAATTAAAAAATACCAATCAACACAAATATAATTATAAATACCAATCAACACAAATATAATTATAAATACCAATCCACACCAACATAATTAATAAATACCAATCAACACCAACATAATTAATAAATACCAATCAACACCAACATAATTAATAAATAGCAATCAACACAAATATAATTATAAATACCAATCCACACCAACATAATTAATAAATACCAATCAACACCAACATAATTAAAAAATACCAATCAACACAAATATAATTATAAATACCAATCCACACCAACATAATTAATAAATACCAATCAACACCAACATAATTAAAAAATACCAATCAACACAAATATAATTATAAATACCAATCCACACCAACATAATTAATAAATACCAATCAACACCAACATAATTAATGAATACCAATCAACACCAACATAATTAAAAAATACCAATCAACACAAATATAATTATAAATACCAATCAACACAAATATAATTAATAAATACCAATCAACACCAACATAATTAATAAATACCAATCAACACAAATATAATTATAAATACCAATCCACACCAACATAATTAATAAATACCAATCAACACCGATATAATTAATAAATACCAATCAACACCAACATAATTAATAAATACCAATCAACACAAATATAATTATAAATACCAATCAACACCAATATAATTAATAAATACCAATCAACACAAATATAATTATAAATACCAATCAACACCAATATAATTAATAAATACCAATCAACACCGATATAATTAATGAATACCAATCAACACCAACATAATTAATAAATACCAATCAACACAAATATAATTATAAATACCAATCAACACCAATATAATTAATAAATACCAATCAACACAAATATAATTATAAATACCAATCAACACCAATATAATTAATAAATACCAATCAACACAAATATAATTATAAATACCAATCAACACCAATATAATTAATAAATACCAATCAACACCGATATAATTAATGAATACCAATCAACACCAACATAATTAATAAATACCAATCAACACAAATATAATTATAAATACCAATCAACACCAATATAATTAATAAATACCAATCAACACAAATATAATTATAAATACCAATCAACACCAATATAATTAATAAATACCAATCAACACCGATATAATTAATGAATACCAATCAACACCAACATAATTAATAAATACCAATCAACACAAATATAATTATAAATACCAATCAACACCAATATAATTATAAATACCAATCCACACCAATATAATTAATGAATACCAATCAACACCAACATAATTAATAAATACCAATCAACACAAATATAATTATAAATACCAATCAACACCAATATAATTAATAAATACCAATCAACACCGATATAATTAATAAATACCAATCAACACAAATATAATTAATAAATACCAATCCACACCAACATAATTAATAAATACCAATCCACACAAATATAATTATAAATACCAATCAACACCAATATAATTAATGAATACCAATCAACACCAACATAATTAATAAATACCAATCAACACAAATATAATTATAAATACCAATCAACACCAATATAATTAATAAATACCAATCAACACCGATATAATTAATAAATACCAATCAACACAAATATAATTAATAAATACCAATCCACACAAATATAATTAATAAATACCAATCCACACCAACATAATTAATAAATACCAATCAACACCGATATAATTAATAAATACCAATCAACACCAACATAATTAATAAATACCAATCCACACAAATATAATTATAAATACCAATCAACACCAATATAATTAATGAATACCAATCAACACCAACATAATTAATAAATACCAATCAACACAAATATAATTATAAATACCAATCAACACCAATATAATTAATAAATACCAATCAACACCGATATAATTAATAAATACCAATCAACACAAATATAATTAATAAATACCAATCCACACAAATATAATTAATAAATACCAATCCACACCAACATAATTAATAAATACAAATCAACACCAATATAATTAATAAATACAAATCATCACCAACATAATTAATAAATACCAATCAACACCGATATAATTATAAATACCAATCAACACAAATATAATTATAAATACCAATCCACACCAACATAATTAATAAATACCAATCAACACCAATATAATTAATAAATACCAATCCACACCAACATAATTAATAAATACCAATCAACACCAATATAATTAATAAATACCAATCCACACAAATATAATTAATAAATACCAATCCACACCAACATAATTAATAAATACCAATCAACACCAATATAATTAATAAATACCAATCAACACCAACATAATTAATAAATACCAATCAACACCGATATAATTATAAATACCAATCAACACAAATATAATTATAAATACCAATCCACACCAACATAATTAATAAATACCAATCAACACCAATATAATTAATAAATACCAGTCCACACCAACATAATTAATAAATACCAATCAATACAAATATAATTAATAAATACCAATCCACACCAACATAATTAATAAATACCAATCAACACCAATATAATTAATAAATACCAATCAACACCGATATAATTATAAATACCAATCAACACAAATATAATTATAAATACCAATCCACACCAACATAATTAATAAATACCAATCAACACAAATATAATTAATAAATACCAATCCACACCAACATAATTAATAAATACCAATCAACACAAATATAATTATAAATACCAATCAACACAAATATAATTAATAAATACCAATCAACACCAACATAATTAATAAATACCAATCAACACCGATATAATTATAAATACCAATCAACACAAATATAATTATAAATACCAATCAACACCAATATAATTAATAAATACCAATCAACACAAATATAATTATAAATACCAATCAACACAAATATAATTAATAAATACCAATCAACACCAACATAATTAATAAATACCAATCAACACCGATATAATTATAAATACCAATCAACACAAATATAATTATAAATACCAATCAACACAAATATAATTAATAAATACCAATCCACACCAACATAATTAATAAATACCAATCAACACAAATATAATTATTAATACCAATCAACACAAATATAATTAATAAATACCAATCAACACCAACATAATTAATAAATACCAATCAACACCGATATAATTATAAATACCAATCAACACAAATATAATTTTAAATACCAATCAACACAAATATAATTAATAAATACCAATCAACACAAATATAATTATAAATACCAATCAACACCAATATAATTAATAAATACCAATCAACACCAACATAATTAAAAAATACCAATCAACACAAATATAATTATAAATACCAATCAACACAAATATAATTATAAATACCAATCCACACCAACATAATTAATAAATACCAATCAACACCAACATAATTAATAAATACCAATCAACACCAACATAATTAATAAATAGCAATCAACACAAATATAATTATAAATACCAATCCACACCAACATAATTAATAAATACCAATCAACACCGATATAATTAATAAATACCAATCAACACCAACATAATTAATAAATACCAATCCACACAAATATAATTATAAATACCAATCCACACAAATATAATTAATAAATACCAATCAACACAAATATAATTATGAATACCAATCAACACCAATATAATTAATAAATACCAATCAACACCGATATAATTAATAAATACCAATCAACACAAATATAATTAATAAATACCAATCCACACAAATATAATTAATAAATACCAATCCACACCAACATAATTAATAAATACCAATCAACACCAATATAATTAATAAATACAAATCAACACCAAAATAATTAATAAATACCAATCAACACCGATATAATTATAAATACCAATCAACACAAATATAATTACAAATACCAATCCACACCAACATAATTAATAAATACCAATCAACACCAATATAATTAATAAATACCAATCCACACCAACATAATTAATAAATACCAATCAACACCAATATAATTAATAAATACCAATCCACACAAATATAATTAATAAATACCAATCCACACCAACATAATTAATAAATACCAATCAACACCAATATAATTAATAAGTACCAATCAACACCAACAAAATTAATAAATACCAATCAACACCGATATAATTATAAATACCAATCAACACAAATATAATTATAAATACCAATCCACACCAACATAATTAATAAATACCAATCAACACCAATATAATTAATAAATACCAATCCACACCAACATAATTAATAAATACCAATCCACACAAATATAATTAATAAATACCAATCCACACCAACATAATTAATAAATACCAATCAACACCAACATAATTAATAAATACCAATCAACACCGATATAATTATAAATACCAATCAACACAAATATAATTATAAATACCAATCCACACCAACATAATTAATAAATACCAATCAACACCAATATAATTAATAAATACCAATCAGCACCAACATAATTAATAAATACCAATCAACACAAATATAATTAATAAATACCAATCAACACCAACATAATTAATAAATACCAATCAACACCGATATAATAAATAAATACCAATCAACACAAATATAATTATAAATACCAATCAACACAAATATAATTAATAAATACCAATCCACACCAACATAATTCATAAATACCAATCAACACAAATATAATTATAAATACCAATCAACACAAATATAATTAATAAATACCAATCAACACCAACATAATTATAAATACCAATCAACACAAATATAATTAATAAATACCAATCAACACCAACATAATTAATAAATACCAATCAACACCAATATAATTAATAAATACCAATCAACACAAATATAATTAATAAATACCAATCAACACCAACATAACTTTAATTACCAATTAACACAAATATAATTAATAAATACCAATCAACACCACATAATTAATAAATACCAATCAACACCAATATAATTAATAAATACCAATCATCACAAATATAATTAATAAATACCAATCAACACCAACATAATTAATAAATACCAATCAACACAAATATAATTATAAATACCAATCAACACAAATATAATTAATAAATACCAATCCACACCAACATAATTAATAAATACCAATCAACACAAATATAATTAATAAATACCAATCAACACCAACATAATTAATAAATACCAATCAACACAAATATAATTAATAAATACCAATCCACACCAACATAATTAATAAATACCAATCAACACAAATATAATTAATAAATACCAATCCACACCAACATAATTAATAAATACCAATCAACACAAATATAATTAATAAATACCAATCAACACAAATATAATTATAAATACCAATCAACACAAATATAATTAATAAATACCAATCCACACCAACATAATTAATAAATAACAATCAACACAAATATAATTAATAAATACCAATCCACACCAACATAATTAATAAATACCAATCAACACAAATATAATTAATAAATACCAATCAACACCAACATAATTAATAAATACCAATCAACACAAATATAATTAATAAATACAATCCACACCATCATAATTAATAAATACCAATCAACACAAATATAATTAATAAGTACCAATCAACACCAACATAATTAATAAATACCAATCAACACAAATATAATTAATAATTACCAATCCACACCAACATAATTAATAAATACCAATCAACACAAATATAATTATTAATACCAATCAACACAAATATAATTAATAAATACCAATCAACACAAATATAATTAGTAAATACCAATCCACACCAACATAATTAATAAATACCAATCAACACAAATATAATTAATAAATACCAATCAACACCAACATAATTAATAAATACCAATCAACACAAATATAATTAATAAATACCAATCCACACCAACATAATTAATAAATACCAATCAACACAAATATAATTATAAATACCAATCAACACAAATATAATTAATAAATACCAATCAACACCAACATAATTAATAAATACCAATCAACACCGATATAATTATAAATACCAATCAACACAAATATAATTATAAATACCAATCAACACCAATATAATTAATAAATACCAATCAACACAAATATAATTATAAATACCAATCAACACAAATATAATTCATCAATACCAATCAACACCAACATAATTAATAAATACCAATCAACACCGATCTAATTATAAATACCAAACAACACAAATATAATTATAAATACCAATCAACACAAATATAATTAATAAATACCAATCCACACCAACATAATTAATAAATACCAATCAACACAAATATAATTATAAATACCAATCAACACAAATATAATTAATAAATACCAATCAACACCAACATAATTAATAAATACCAATCAACACCGATATAATTATAAATACCAATCAACACAAATGTAATTATAAATACCAATCTACACCAATATAATTAATAAATACCAATCAACACCAACATAATTAAAAAATACCAATCAACACAAATATAATTATAAATACCAATCAACACAAATATAATTATAAATACCAATCCACACCAACATAATTAATAAATACCAATCAACACCAACATAATTAATAAATACCAATCAACACAAATATAATTATAAATACCAATCCACACCAACATAATTAATAAATACCAATCTACACCGATATAATTAATAAATACCAATCAACACCAATATAATTAATAAATACCAATCAACACCAACATAATTAATAAATACCAATCAACACCAATATAATTAATAAATACCAATCAACACCGATATAATTATAAATACCAATCAACACCAATATAATTATAAATACCAATCCACACAAATATAATTAATAAATACCAATCCACACCAACATAATTAATAAATACCAATCAACACCAACATAATTAATAAATACCAATCAACACCGATATAATTATAAATACCAATCAACACAAATATAATTAATAAATACCAATCCACACCAACATAATTAATAAATACCAATCAACACAAATATAATTAATAAATACCAATCAACACCAACATAATTAATAAATACCAATCAACACAAATATAATTAATAAATACCAATCCACACCAACATAATTAATAAATACCAAACAACACAAATATAATTAATAAATACCAATCCACACCAACATAATTAATAAATACCAATCAACACAAATATAATTAATAAATACCAATCAACACAAATATAATTATAAATACCAATCAACACAAATATAATTAATAAATACCAATCCACACCAACATAATTCATAAATACCAATCAACACAAATATAATTAATAAATACCAATCCACACCAATATAATTAATAAATACCAATCAACACAAATATAATTATAAATACCAATCCACACCAACATAATTAATAAATACCAATCAACACAAATATAATTATAAATACCAATCCACACCAACATAATTAATAAATACCAATCAACACCAATATAATTAATAAATACCAATCAGCACCAACATAATTAATAAATACCAATCAACACAAATATAATTAATAAATACCAATCAACACCAACATAATTAATAAATACCAATCAACACCGATATAATAAATAAATACCAATCAACACAAATATAATTATAAATACCAATCAACACAAATATAATTAATAAATACCAATCCACACCAACATAATTCATAAATACCAATCAACACAAATATAATTATAAATACCAATCAACACAAATATAATTAATAAATACCAATCAACACCAACATAATTATAAATACCAATCAACACAAATATAATTAATAAATACCAATCAACACCAACATAATTAATAAATACCAATCAACACCAATATAATTAATAAATACCAATCAACACAAATATAATTAATAAATACCAATCAACACCAACATAACTTTAATTACCAATTAACACAAATATAATTAATAAATACCAATCAACACCACATAATTAATAAATACCAATCAACACCAATATAATTAATAAATACCAATCATCACAAATATAATTAATAAATACCAATCAACACCAACATAATTAATAAATACCAATCAACACAAATATAATTATAAATACCAATCAACACAAATATAATTAATAAATACCAATCCACACCAACATAATTAATAAATACCAATCAACACAAATATAATTAATAAATACCAATCAACACCAACATAATTAATAAATACCAATCAACACAAATATAATTAATAAATACCAATCCACACCAACATAATTAATAAATACCAATCAACACAAATATAATTAATAAATACCAATCCACACCAACATAATTAATAAATACCAATCAACACAAATATAATTAATAAATACCAATCAACACAAATATAATTATAAATACCAATCAACACAAATATAATTAATAAATACCAATCCACACCAACATAATTAATAAATAACAATCAACACAAATATAATTAATAAATACCAATCCACACCAACATAATTAATAAATACCAATCAACACAAATATAATTAATAAATACCAATCAACACCAACATAATTAATAAATACCAATCAACACAAATATAATTAATAAATACAATCCACACCATCATAATTAATAAATACCAATCAACACAAATATAATTAATAAGTACCAATCAACACCAACATAATTAATAAATACCAATCAACACAAATATAATTAATAATTACCAATCCACACCAACATAATTAATAAATACCAATCAACACAAATATAATTATTAATACCAATCAACACAAATATAATTAATAAATACCAATCAACACAAATATAATTATAAATACCAATCAACACAAATATAATTAGTAAATACCAATCCACACCAACATAATTAATAAATACCAATCAACACAAATATAATTAATAAATACCAATCAACACCAACATAATTAATAAATACCAATCAACACAAATATAATTAATAAATACCAATCCACACCAACATAATTAATAAATACCAATCAACACAAATATAATTATAAATACCAATCAACACAAATATAATTAATAAATACCAATCAACACCAACATAATTAATAAATACCAATCAACACCGATATAATTATAAATACCAATCAACACAAATATAATTATAAATACCAATCAACACCAATATAATTAATAAATACCAATCAACACAAATATAATTATAAATACCAATCAACACAAATATAATTCATCAATACCAATCAACACCAACATAATTAATAAATACCAATCAACACCGATCTAATTATAAATACCAAACAACACAAATATAATTATAAATACCAATCAACACAAATATAATTAATAAATACCAATCCACACCAACATAATTAATAAATACCAATCAACACAAATATAATTATAAATACCAATCAACACAAATATAATTAATAAATACCAATCAACACCAACATAATTAATAAATACCAATCAACACCGATATAATTATAAATACCAATCAACACAAATGTAATTATAAATACCAATCTACACCAATATAATTAATAAATACCAATCAACACCAACATAATTAAAAAATACCAATCAACACAAATATAATTATAAATACCAATCAACACAAATATAATTATAAATACCAATCCACACCAACATAATTAATAAATACCAATCAACACCAACATAATTAATAAATACCAATCAACACAAATATAATTATAAATACCAATCCACACCAACATAATTAATAAATACCAATCTACACCGATATAATTAATAAATACCAATCAACACCAATATAATTAATAAATACCAATCAACACCAACATAATTAATAAATACCAATCAACACCAATATAATTAATAAATACCAATCAACACCGATATAATTATAAATACCAATCAACACCAATATAATTATAAATACCAATCCACACAAATATAATTAATAAATACCAATCCACACCAACATAATTAATAAATACCAATCAACACCAACATAATTAATAAATACCAATCAACACCGATATAATTATAAATACCAATCAACACAAATATAATTAATAAATACCAATCCACACCAACATAATTAATAAATACCAATCAACACAAATATAATTAATAAATACCAATCAACACCAACATAATTAATAAATACCAATCAACACAAATATAATTAATAAATACCAATCCACACCAACATAATTAATAAATACCAAACAACACAAATATAATTAATAAATACCAATCCACACCAACATAATTAATAAATACCAATCAACACAAATATAATTAATAAATACCAATCAACACAAATATAATTATAAATACCAATCAACACAAATATAATTAATAAATACCAATCCACACCAACATAATTCATAAATACCAATCAACACAAATATAATTAATAAATACCATTCCACACCAATATAATTAATAAATACCAATCAACACAAATATAATTATAAATACCAATCCACACCAACATAATTAATAAATACCAATCAACACAAATATAATTATAAATACCAATCCACACCAACATAATTAATAAATACCAATCAACACCGATATAATTAATAAATACCAATCAACACCAATATAATTAATAAATACCAATCAACACCAACATAATTAATAAATACCAATCAACACCAATATAATTAATAAATACCAATCAACACAAATATAATTATAAATACCAATCCACACAAATATAATTAATAAATACCAATCCACACCAACATAATTAATAAATACCAATCAACACCAACATAATTAATAAATACCAATCAACACCGATATAATTATAAATACCAATCAACACAAATATAATTAATAAATACCAATCCACACCAACATAATTAATAAATACCAATCAACACAAATATAATTAATAAATACCAATCAACACCAACATAATTAATAAATACCAATCAACACAAATATAATTAATAAATACCAATCCACACCAACATAATTAATAAATACCAAACAACACAAATATAATTAATAAATACCAATCCACACCAACATAATTAATAAATACCAATCAACACAAATATAATTAATAAATACCAATCAACACAAATATAATTATAAATACCAATCAACACAAATATAATTATAAATACCAATCAACACAAATATAATTAATAAATACCAATCCACACCAACATAATTCATAAATACCAATCAACACAAATATAATTAATAAATACCAATCCACACCAATATAATTAATAAATACCAATCAACACAAATATAATTAATAAATACCAATCAACACCAACATAATTATAAATACCAATTAACACAAATATAATTAATAAATACCAATCAACACCAACATAATTAATAAATACCAATCAACACCAATATAATTAATAAATACCAATCCACACCAACATAATTCATAAATACCAATCAACACAAATATAATTATAAATACCAATCAACACAAATATAATTAATAAATACCAATCCACACCAACATAATTCATAAATACCAATCAACACCAACATAATTAATAAATACCAATCAACACAAATATAATTAATAAATACCAATCAACACCAACATAATTATAAATACCAATTAACACAAATATAATTAATAAATACCAATCAACACCAACATAATTAATAAATACCAATCAACACCAATATAATTAATAAATACCAATCCACACCAACATAATTAATAAATAACAATCAACACAAATATAATTAATAAATACCAATCCACACCAACATAATTAATAAATACCAATCAACACAAATATAATTAATAAATACCAATCAACACCAACATAATTAATAAATACCAATCAACACAAATATAATTAATAAATACAATCCACACCAACATAATTAATAAATACCAATCAACACAAATATAATTAATAAATACCAATCAACACCAACATAATTAATAAATACCAATCAACACAAATATAATTAATAAATACCAATCCACACCAACATAATTAATAAATACCAATCAACACAAATATAATTATAAATACCAATCAACACAAA
The DNA here is from genome assembly GCF_036365525.1 of Heterodontus francisci. Lineage (NCBI taxonomy): Eukaryota > Metazoa > Chordata > Chondrichthyes > Heterodontiformes > Heterodontidae > Heterodontus > Heterodontus francisci. The sequence continues at coordinate 15,434 of NW_027140707.1, read as the reverse complement.
TATAATTAATAAATACCAATCAACACAAATATAATTATAAATACCAATCAACACAAATATAATTAATAAATACCAATCCACACCAACATAATTAATAAATACCAATCAACACAAATATAATTAATAAATACCAATCAACACCAACATAATTAATAAATACCAATCAAGACAAATATAATTAATAAATACCAATCCACACCAACATAATTAATAAATACCAATCAACACAAATATAATTATAAATACCAATCAACACAAATATAATTATAAATACCAATCAACACAAATATAATGAATAAATACCAATCAACACCAACATAATTAATAAATACCAATCAACACCGATAAAATTATAAATACCAATCAACACAAATATAATTATAAATACCAATCAACACCAATATAATTAATAAATACCAATCAACACCAACATAATTAATAAATACCAATCAACACCGATATAATTATAAATACCAATCAACACAAATATAATTATAAATACCAATCAACACCAATATAATTAATAAATAACAATCAACACAAATATAATTATAAATACCAATCAACACCAATATAATTAATAAATACCAATCAACACCAACATAATTAAAAAATACCAATCAACACAAATATAATTATAAATACCAATCAATACAAATATAATTATAAATACCAATCCACACCAACATAATTAATAAATACCAATCAACACCAACATAATTAATAAATACCAATCAACACAAATATAATTATAAATACCAATCAACACAAATATAATTATAAATACCAATCCACACCAACATAATTAATAAATACCAATCAACACCGATATAATTAATAAATACCAATCCACACCAACATAATTAATAAATACCAATCAACACAAATATAATTAATAAATACCAATCCACACAAATATAATTAATAAATACCAATCCACACCAACATAATTAATAAATACCAATCAACACCAATATAATTAATAAATACCAATCAACACCGATATAATTATAAATACCAATCAACACAAATATAATTATAAATACCAATCCACACCAACATAATTAATAAATACCAATCAACACAAATATAATTATAAATACCAATCAACACAAATATAATTATAAATACCAATCCACACCAACATAATTAATAAATACCAATCAACACCAACATAATTAAAAAATACCAATCAACACAAATATAATTATAAATACCAATCCACACCAACATAATTAATAAATACCAATCAACACCGATATAATTAATAAATACCAATCAACACCAACATAATTAATAAATACCAATCCACACAAATATAATTATAAATACCAATCAACACCAATATAATTAATAAATACCAATCAACACCAACATAATTAATAAATACCTTTCAACACAAATATAATTATAAATACCAATCAACACCAATATAATTAATAAATACCAATCAACACAAATATAATTAATAAATACCAATCCACACAAATATAATTAATAAATACCAATCCACACCAACATAATTAATAAATACCAATCAACACCAATATAATTAATAAATACGAAACAACACCAACATAATTAATAAATACCAATCAACACCAATATAATTAATAAATACCAATCCACACCAACATAATTAATAAATACAAATCAACACAAATATAATTCATCAATACCAATCAACACCAACATAATTAATAAATACCAATCAACACCGATCTAATTATAAATACCAAACAACACAAATATAATTATAAATACCAATCAACACAAATATAATTAATAAATACCAATCCACACCAACATAATTAATAAATACCAATCAACACAAATATAATTATAAATACCAATCAACACAAATATAATTAATAAATACCAATCAACACCAACATAATTAATAAATACCAATCAACACCGATATAATTATAAATACCAATCAACACAAATATAATTATAAATACCAATCAACACCAATATAATTAATAAATACCAATCAACACCAACATAATTAAAAAATACCAATCAACACAAATATAATTATAAATACCAATCAACACAAATATAATTATAAATACCAATCCACACCAACATAATTAATAAATACCAATTAACACCAACATAATTAATAAATACCAATCAACACAAATATAATTATAAATACCAATCCACACCAACATAATTAATAAATACCAATCAACACCGATATAATTAATAAATACCAATCAACACCAATATAATTAATAAATACCAATCAACACCAACATAATTAATAAATACCAATCAACACCAATATAATTAATAAATACCAATCAACACCGATATAATTATAAATACCAATCAACACAAATATAATTATAAATACCAATCAACACCAATATAATTAATAAATACCAATCCACACAAATATAATTAATAAATACCAATCCACACCAACATAATTAATAAATACCAATCAACACCAACATAATTAATAAATACCAATCAACACCGATTTAATTATAAATACCAATCAACACAAATATAATTAATAAATACCAATCCACACCAACATATTTAATAAATACCAATCAACACAAATATAATTAATAAATACCAATCAACACCAACATAATTAATAAATACCAATCAACACAAATATAATTAATAAATACCAATCCACACCAACATAATTAATAAATACCAAACAACACAAATATAATTAATAAATACCAATCCACACCAACATAATTAATAAATACCAATCAACACAAATATAATTATAAATACCAATCAACACAAATATAATTATAAATACCAATCAACACAAATATAATTAATAAATACCAATCCACACCAACATAATTCATAAATACCAATCAACACAAATATAATTAATAAATACCAATCCACACCAATATAATTAATAAATACCAATCAACACAAATATAATTAATAAATACCAATCAACACCAACATAATTATAAATACCAATTAACACAAATATAATTAATAAATACCAATCAACACCAACATAATTAATAAATACCAATCAACACCAATATATTTAATAAATACCAATCCACACCAACATAATTCATAAATACCAATCAACACAAATATAATTATAAATACCAATCAACACAAATATAATTAATAAATACCAATCCACACCAACATAATTCATAAATACCAATCAACACCAACATAATTAATAAATACCAATCAACACCAATATAATTAATAAATACCAATCAACACAAATATAATTAATAAATACCAATCAACACCAACATAATTATAAATACCAATTAACACAAATATAATTAATAAATACCAATCAACACCAACATAATTAATAAATACCAATCAACACCAATATAATTAATAAATACCAATCCACACCAACATAATTAATAAATAACAATCAACACAAATATAATTAATAAATACCAATCCACACCAACATAATTAATAAATACCAATCAACACAAATATAATTAATAAATACCAATCAACACCAACATAATTAATAAATACCAATCAACACAAATATAATTAATAAATACAATCCACACCAACATAATTAATAAATACCAATCAACACAAATATAATTAATAAATACCAATCAACACCAACATAATTAATAAATACCAATCAACACAAATATAATTAATAAATACCAATCCACACCAACATAATTAATAAATACCAATCAACACAAATATAATTATAAATACCAATCAACACAAATATAATTAATAAATACCAATCAACACAAATATAATTATAAATACCAATCAACACAAATATAATTAATAAATACCAATCCACACCAACATAATTAATAAATACCAATCAACACAAATATAATTAATAAATACCAATCAACACCAACATAATTAAAAAATACCAATCAAGACAAATATAATTAATAAATACCAATCCACACCAACATAATTAATAAATACCAATCAACACAAATATAATTATAAATACCAATCAACACAAATATAATTATAAATACCAATCAACACAAATATAATGAATAAATACCAATCAACACCAACATAATTAATAAATACCAATCAACACCGATTTAATTATAAATACCAATCAACACAAATATAATTATAAATACCAATCAACACCAATATAATTAATAAATACCAATCAACACCAACATAATTAATAAATACCAATCAACACCGATATAATTATAAATACCAATCAACACAAATATAATTATAAATACCAATCAACACCAATATAATTAATAAATACCAATCAACACAAATATAATTATAAATACCAATCAACACCAATATAATTAATAAATACCAATCAACACCAACATAATTGAAAAATACCAATCAACACAAATATAATTATAAATACCAATCAACACAAATATAATTATAAATACCAATCCACACCAACATAATTAATAAATACCAATCAACACCAACATAACTAATAAATACCAATCAACACAAATATAATTATAAATACCAATCAACACAAATATAATTATAAATACCAATCCACACCAACATAATTAATAAATACCAATCCACACCAACATAATTAATAAATACCAATCAACACCGATATAATTAATAAATACCAATCCACACCAACATAATTAATAAATACCAATCAACACAAATATAATTAATAAATACCAATCCACACAAATATAATTAATAAATACCAATCCACACCAACATAATTAATAAATACCAATCAACACCAATATAATTAATAAATACCAATCAACACCGATATAATTATAAATACCAATCAACACAAATATAATTATAAATACCAATCCACACCAACATAATTAATAAATACCAATCAACACAAATATAATTATAAATACCAATCAACACAAATATAATTATAAATACCAATCCACACCAACATAATTAATAAATACCAATCAACACCAACATAATTAAAAAATACCAATCAACACAAATATAATTATAAATACCAATCCACACCAACATAATTAATAAATACCAATCAACACCGATATAATTAATAAATACCAATCAACACCAACATAATTAATAAATACCAATCCACACAAATATAATTATAAATACCAATCAACACCAATATAATTAATAAATACCAATCAACACCAACATAATTAATAAATACCTTTCAACACAAATATAATTATAAATACCAATCAACACCAATATAATTAATAAATACCAATCAACACAAATATAATTAATAAATACCAATCCACACAAATATAATTAATAAATACCAATCCACACCAACATAATTAATAAATACCAATCAACACCAATATAATTAATAAATACGAATCAACACCAACATAATTAATAAATACCAATCAACACCGATATAATTATAAATACCAATCAACACAAATATAATTATAAATACCAATCCACACCAACATAATTAATAAATACCAATCAACACCAATATAATTAATAAATACCAATCCACACCAACATAATTAATAAATACCAATCAACACCAATATAATTAATAAATACCAATCCACACAAATATAATTAATAAATACCAATCCACACCAACACAATTAATAAATACCAATCAACACCAATATAATTAATAAATACCAATCAACACCAACATAATTAATAAATACCAATCAACACCGATATAATTATAAATACCAATCAACACAAATATAATTATAAATACCAATCCACACCAACATAATTAATAAATACCAATCAACACCAATATCATTAATAAATACCAATTCACACCAACATAATTAATAAATACCAATCAACACAAATATAATTAATAAATACCAATCCACACAAATATAATTAATAAATACCAATCCACACCAACATAATTAATAAATACCAATCAACACCAATATAATTAATAAATACCAATCAACACCGATATAATTATAAATACCAATCAACACAAATATAATTATAAATACCAATCAACACCAACATAATTAATAAATACCAATCAACACAAATATAATTAATAAATACCAATCAACACCAACATAATTAATAAATACCAATCAACACCGATATAATAAATAAATACCAATCAACACAAATATAATTATAAATACCAATCAACACAAATATAATTAATAAATACCAATCAACACCAACATAATTAATAAATACCAATCAAGACAAATATAATTAATAAATACCAATCCACACCAACATAATTAATAAATAACAATCAACACAAATATAATTATAAATACCAATCAACACAAATATAATTATAAATACCAATCAACACAAATATAATGAATAAATACCAATCAACACCAACATAATTAATAAATACCAATCAACACCGATATAATTATAAATACCAATCAACACAAATATAATTATAAATACCAATCAACACCAATATAATTAATAAATACCAATCCACACCAACATAATTAATAAATACAAATCAACACAAATATAATTAATAAATACCAATCAACACCAACATAATTAATAAATACCAATCAACACCGATATAATTATAAATTCCAATCAACACAAATATAATTATAAATACCAATCAACACCAATATAATTAATAAATACCAATCCACACAAATATAATTAATAAATACCAATCCACACCAACATAATTAATAAATACCAATCAACACCAATATAATTAATAAATACCAATCAACACCGATATAATTATAAATACCAATCAACACAAATATAATTATAAATACCAATCCACACCAACATAATTAATAAATACCAATCAACACAAATATAATTATAAATACCAATCAACACAAATATAATTATAAATACCAATCCACACCAACATAATTAATAAATACCAATCAACACCAACATAATTAAAAAATACCAATCAACACAAATATAATTATAAATACCAATCCACACCAACATAATTAATAAATACCAATCAACACCGATATAATTAATAAATACCAATCAACACCAACATAATTAATAAATACCAATCCACACAAATATAATTATAAATACCAATCAACACCAATATAATTAATAAATACCAATCAACACCAACATAATTAATAAATACCTTTCAACACAAATATAATTATAAATACCAATCAACACCAATATAATTAATAAATACCAATCAACACAAATATAATTAATAAATACCAATCCACACAAATATAATTAATAAATACCAATCCACACCAACATAATTAATAAATACCAATCAACACCAATATAATTAATAAATACGAAACAACACCAACATAATTAATAAATACCAATCAACACCAATATAATTAATAAATACCAATCCACACCAACATAATTAATAAATACAAATCAACACAAATATAATTCATCAATACCAATCAACACCAACATAATTAATAAATACCAATCAACACCGATCTAATTATAAATACCAAACAACACAAATATAATTATAAATACCAATCAACACAAATATAATTAATAAATACCAATCCACACCAACATAATTAATAAATACCAATCAACACAAATATAATTATAAATACCAATCAACACAAATATAATTAATAAATACCAATCAACACCAACATAATTAATAAATACCAATCAACACCGATATAATTATAAATACCAATCAACACAAATATAATTATAAATACCAATCAACACCAATATAATTAATAAATACCAATCAACACCAACATAATTAAAAAATACCAATCAACACAAATATAATTATAAATACCAATCAACACAAATATAATTATAAATACCAATCCACACCAACATAATTAATAAATACCAATTAACACCAACATAATTAATAAATACCAATCAACACAAATATAATTATAAATACCAATCCACACCAACATAATTAATAAATACCAATCAACACCGATATAATTAATAAATACCAATCAACACCAATATAATTAATAAATACCAATCAACACCAACATAATTAATAAATACCAATCAACACCAATATAATTAATAAATACCAATCAACACCGATATAATTATAAATACCAATCAACACAAATATAATTATAAATACCAATCAACACCAATATAATTAATAAATACCAATCCACACAAATATAATTAATAAATACCAATCCACACCAACATAATTAATAAATACCAATCAACACCAACATAATTAATAAATACCAATCAACACCGATTTAATTATAAATACCAATCAACACAAATATAATTAATAAATACCAATCCACACCAACATATTTAATAAATACCAATCAACACAAATATAATTAATAAATACCAATCAACACCAACATAATTAATAAATACCAATCAACACAAATATAATTAATAAATACCAATCCACACCAACATAATTAATAAATACCAAGCAACACAAATATAATTAATAAATACCAATCCACACCAACATAATTAATAAATACCAATCAACACAAATATAATTATAAATACCAATCAACACAAATATAATTATAAATACCAATCAACACAAATATAATTAATAAATACCAATCCACACCAACATAATTCATAAATACCAATCAACACAAATATAATTAATAAATACCAATCCACACCAATATAATTAATAAATACCAATCAACACAAATATAATTAATAAATACCAATCAACACCAACATAATTATAAATACCAATTAACACAAATATAATTAATAAATACCAATCAACACCAACATAATTAATAAATACCAATCAACACCAATATATTTAATAAATACCAATCCACACCAACATAATTCATAAATACCAATCAACACAAATATAATTATAAATACCAATCAACACAAATATAATTAATAAATACCAATCCACACCAACATAATTCATAAATACCAATCAACACCAACATAATTAATAAATACCAATCAACACCAATATAATTAATAAATACCAATCAACACAAATATAATTAATAAATACCAATCAACACCAACATAATTATAAATACCAATTAACACAAATATAATTAATAAATACCAATCAACACCAACATAATTAATAAATACCAATCAACACCAATATAATTAATAAATACCAATCCACACCAACATAATTAATAAATAACAATCAACACAAATATAATTAATAAATACCAATCCACACCAACATAATTAATAAATACCAATCAACACAAATATAATTAATAAATACCAATCAACACCAACATAATTAATAAATACCAATCAACACAAATATAATTAATAAATACAATCCACACCAACATAATTAATAAATACCAATCAACACAAATATAATTAATAAATACCAATCAACACCAACATAATTAATAAATACCAATCAACACAAATATAATTAATAAATACCAATCCACACCAACATAATTAATAAATACCAATCAACACAAATATAATTATAAATACCAATCAACACAAATATAATTAATAAATACCAATCAACACAAATATAATTATAAATACCAATCAACACAAATATAATTAATAAATACCAATCCACACCAACATAATTAATAAATACCAATCAACACAAATATAATTAATAAATACCAATCAACACCAACATAATTAAAAAATACCAATCAAGACAAATATAATTAATAAATACCAATCCACACCAACATAATTAATAAATACCAATCAACACAAATATAATTATAAATACCAATCAACACAAATATAATTATAAATACCAATCAACACAAATATAATGAATAAATACCAATCAACACCAACATAATTAATAAATACCAATCAACACCGATTTAATTATAAATACCAATCAACACAAATATAATTATAAATACCAATCAACACCAATATAATTAATAAATACCAATCAACACCAACATAATTAATAAATACCAATCAACACCGATATAATTATAAATACCAATCAACACAAATATAATTATAAATACCAATCAACACCAATATAATTAATAAATACCAATCAACACAAATATAATTATAAATACCAATCAACACCAATATAATTAATAAATACCAATCAACACCAACATAATTGAAAAATACCAATCAACACAAATATAATTATAAATACCAATCAACACAAATATAATTATAAATACCAATCCACACCAACATAATTAATAAATACCAATCAACACCAACATAACTAATAAATACCAATCAACACAAATATAATTATAAATACCAATCAACACAAATATAATTATAAATACCAATCCACACCAACATAATTAATAAATACCAATCCACACCAACATAATTAATAAATACCAATCAACACCGATATAATTAATAAATACCAATCCACACCAACATAATTAATAAATACCAATCAACACAAATATAATTAATAAATACCAATCCACACAAATATAATTAATAAATACCAATCCACACCAACATAATTAATAAATACCAATCAACACCAATATAATTAATAAATACCAATCAACACCGATATAATTATAAATACCAATCAACACAAATATAATTATAAATACCAATCCACACCAACATAATTAATAAATACCAATCAACACAAATATAATTATAAATACCAATCAACACAAATATAATTATAAATACCAATCCACACCAACATAATTAATAAATACCAATCAACACCAACATAATTAAAAAATACCAATCAACACAAATATAATTATAAATACCAATCCACACCAACATAATTAATAAATACCAATCAACACCGATATAATTAATAAATACCAATCAACACCAACATAATTAATAAATACCAATCCACACAAATATAATTATAAATACCAATCAACACCAATATAATTAATAAATACCAATCAACACCAACATAATTAATAAATACCTTTCAACAAAAATATAATTATAAATACCAATCAACACCAATATAATTAATAAATACCAATCAACACAAATATAATTAATAAATACCAATCCACACAAATATAATTAATAAATACCAATCCACACCAACATAATTAATAAATACCAATCAACACCAATATAATTAATAAATACGAATCAACACCAACATAATTAATAAATACCAATCAACACCGATATAATTATAAATACCAATCAACACAAATATAATTATAAATACCAATCCACACCAACATAATTAATAAATACCAATCAACACCAATATAATTAATAAATACCAATCCACACCAACATAATTAATAAATACCAATCAACACCAATATAATTAATAAATACCAATCCACACAAATATAATTAATAAATACCAATCCACACCAACACAATTAATAAATACCAATCAACACCAATATAATTAATAAATACCAATCAACACCAACATAATTAATAAATACCAATCAACACCGATATAATTATAAATACCAATCAACACAAATATAATTATAAATACCAATCCACACCAACATAATTAATAAATACCAATCAACACCAATATCATTAATAAATACCAATTCACACCAACATAATTAATAAATACCAATCAACACAAATATAATTAATAAATACCAATCCACACAAATATAATTAATAAATACCAATCCACACCAACATAATTAATAAATACCAATCAACACCAATATAATTAATAAATACCAATCAACACCGATATAATTATAAATACCAATCAACACAAATATAATTATAAATACCAATCAACACCAACATAATTAATAAATACCAATCAACACAAATATAATTAATAAATACCAATCAACACCAACATAATTAATAAATACCAATCAACACCGATATAATAAATAAATACCAATCAACACAAATATAATTATAAATACCAATCAACACAAATATAATTAATAAATACCAATCAACACCAACATAATTAATAAATACCAATCAAGACAAATATAATTAATAAATACCAATCCACACCAACATAATTAATAAATAACAATCAACACAAATATAATTATAAATACCAATCAACACAAATATAATTATAAATACCAATCAACACAAATATAATGAATAAATACCAATCAACACCAACATAATTAATAAATACCAATCAACACCGATATAATTATAAATACCAATCAACACAAATATAATTATAAATACCAATCAACACCAATATAATTAATAAATACCAATCCACACCAACATAATTAATAAATACAAATCAACACAAATATAATTAATAAATACCAATCAACACCAACATAATTAATAAATACCAATCAACACCGATATAATTATAAATTCCAATCAACACAAATATAATTATAAATACCAATCAACACCAATATAATTAATAAATACCAATCAACACAAATATAATTATAAATACCAATCAACACCAATATAATTAATAAATACCAATCAACACCAACATAATTAAAAAATACCAATCAACACAAATATAATTATAAATACCAATCAACACAAATATAATTATAAATACCAATCCACACCAACATAATTAATAAATACCAATCAACACCAACATAATTAATAAATACCAATCAACACCAACATAATTTAAAAATACCAATCAACACAAATATAATTATAAATACCAATCAACACAAATATAATTATAAATACCAATCCACACCAACATAATTAATAAATACCAATCAACACCGATATAATTAATAAATACCAATCCACACCAACATAATTAATAAATACCAATCAACACAAATATAATTAATAAATACCAATCCACACAAATATAATTAATAAATACCAATCCACACCAACATAATTAATAAATACCAATCAACACCAATATAATTAATAAATACCAATCAACACCGATATAATTATAAATACCAATCAACACAAATATAATTATAAATACCAATCCACACCAACATAATTAATAAATACCAATCAACACAAATATAATTATAAATACCAATCAACACAAATATAATTATAAATACCAATCCACACCAACATAATTAATAAATACCAATCAACACCAACATAATTAAAAAATACCAATCAACACAAATATAATTATAAATACCAATCCACACCAACATAATTAATAAATACCAATCAACACCGATATAATTAATAAATACCAATCAACACCAACATAATTAATAAATACCAATCCACACAAATATAATTATAAATACCAATCAACACCAATATAATTAATAAATACCAATCAACACCAACATAATTAATAAATACCTTTCAACACAAATATAATTATAAATACCAATCAACACCAATATAATTAATAAATACGAATCAACACAAATATAATTAATAAATACCAATCCACACAAATATAATTAATAAATACCAATCCACACCAACATAATTAATAAATACCAATCAACACCAATATAATTAATAAATACAAATCAACACCAACATAATTAATAAATACCAATCAACACCGATATAATTATAAATACCAATCAACACAAATATAATTATAAATACCAATCCACACCAACATAATTAATAAATACCAATCAACACCAATATAATTAATAAATACCAATCCACACCAACATAATTAATAAATACCAATCAACACCAATATAATTAATAAATACCAATCCACACAAATATAATTAATAAATACCAATCCACACCAACATAATTAATAAATACCAATCAACACCAATATAATTAATAAATACCAATCAACACCAACATAATTAATAAATACCAATCAACACCGATATAATTATAAATACCAATCAACACAAATATAATTATAAATACCAATCCACACCAACATAATTAATAAATACCAATCAACACCAATATAATTAATAAATACCAATTCACACCAACATAATTAATAAATACCAATCCACACAAATATAATTAATAAATACCAATCCACACCAACATAATTAATAAATACCAATCAACACCAATATAATTAATAAATACCAATCAACACCGATATAATTATAAATACCAATCAACACAAATATAATTATAAATACCAATCAACATCAACATAATTAATAAATACCAATCAACACAAATATAATTAATAAATACCAATCAACACCAACATAATTAATAAATACCAATCAACACCGATATAATAAATAAATACCAATCAACACAAATATAATTTTAAATACCAATCAACACAAATATAATTAATAAATACCAATCAACACAAATATAATTATAAATACCAATCAACACCAATATAATTAATAAATACCAATCAACACCAACATAATTAAAAAATACCAATCAACACAAATATAATTATAAATACCAATCAACACAAATATAATTATAAATACCAATCCACACCAACATAATTAATAAATACCAATCAACACCAACATAATTAATAAATACCAATCAACACCAACATAATTAATAAATAGCAATCAACACAAATATAATTATAAATACCAATCCTCACCAACATAATTAATAAATACCAATCAACACCAACATAATTAATGAATACCAATCCACACCAACATAATTAATAAATACCAATCAACACCGATATAATTAATAAATACCAATCAACACCAACATAATTAATAAATACCAATCCACACAAATATAATTATAAATACCAATCAACACCAATATAATTAGTGAATACCAATCAACACCAACATAATTAATAAATACCAATCAACACAAATATAATTATAAATACCAATCAACACCAATATAATTAATAAATACCAATCAACACCGATATAATTAATAAATACCAATCAACACAAATATAATTAATAAATACCAATCCACACAAATATAATTAATAAATACCAATCCACACCAACATAATTAATAAATACAAATCAACACCAATATAATTAATAAATACAAATCATCACCAACATAATTAATAAATACCAATCAACACCGATATAATTATAAATACCAATCAACACAAATATAATTATAAATACCAATCCACACCAACATAATTAATAAATACCAATCAACACCAATATAATTAATAAATACCAATCCACACCAACATAATTAATAAATACCAATCAACACCAATATAATTAATAAATACCAATCCACACAAATATAATTAATAAATACCAATCCACACCAACATAATTAATAAATACCAATCAACACCAATATAATTAATAAATACCAATCAACACCAACATAATTAATAAATACCAATCAACACCGATATAATTATAAATACCAATCAACACAAATATAATTATAAATACCAATCCACACCAACATAATTAATAAATACCAATCAACACCAATATAATTAATAAATACCAGTCCACACCAACATAATTAATAAATACCAATCAACACAAATATAATTAATAAATGCCAATCCACACCAACATAATTAATAAATACCAATCAACACCAATATAATTAATAAATACCAATCAACACCGATATAATTATAAATACCAATCAACACAAATATAATTATAAATACCAATCCACACCAACATAATTAATAAATACCA